>NW_012101410.1:4264128-4294396 GCF_000951045.1 Mandrillus leucophaeus
CCTCAGTCAGCATTATGTTATATAACCCAGCATAGCCGAGATCATGCCACTGCACTCCAGCCTGGGTAACAAACTCCATCCGACTCAAAAAAAAAAAAAAAAAAAGAATGGATGGGAATAATCAATTAGATAATTTTGTGAAAGTACTTGAGACAGTGCCATGAAGGTAAAAACGTCTCTTGCTTGTGAACACAATCCAAGGGCATTACCCAGGGGCTCACACATAGAAGGTGCTTGACAAATATCTGCAAGAGGGGTTGAATGAATGAGTGAATGAATCAATGAATAAAAAATATGCTGAGGAGTAAGCAATAATGATGAATCTAATGTGTGGCAATATATAATTTCTTCTTTCAAATATATCGTGATAAAATCAAATTCTATCAAGAGAATAAAAAGATATGCCATGGACCAGGAGACAATAACCACGGAACACATATCTGTTAAGGGACTGTTGTCCAAAATATACAGAGAACTCTGAAAACTCAATCAGAAGAAAACAAACAACCAATTAAAGAATGGGGCAAAGACGTTACCATACACCTCACCGAAGAAGATACACAAATGGAAAATAAGTATATGAAAAGATATTCCTGCCGGGCGCGGTGGCTCACGCCTGTAATCCCAGCACTTTGGGAGGCCGAGGCGGGCGGATCATAAGGCTAGGAGATCAAGACCATCCTGACTAACACGGTGAAATCGCGTCTCTACTAAATATACAAAAAATTAGCCCGTTGTGGTGGCGGCACCTGTAGTCCCAGCTACTCGGGAGGCTGAGGCAGGAGAATGGCGTGAACCCGGGAGGCGGAGCTTATAGTGAGCCGAGATCGCGCCACTGCACTCCAGCCTGGCCACAGAGCGAGACTCCATCTCAAATAAAAAGAAAAAGAAAAGATGTTCTACATCATATGTCATCAGGGAAACACAAATTAAAATAACAGTGAGATACCACTACACACCTGTCAGAATGGCCAAAATCCAGAACACTGACACCATCAAATGCCGGTGAGGATGTGGAGCAGTGGGAATGCAAAATGGTGTAATTATTTTGGAAAACAGTTTGGCAGATTTTTTTTTTTTTTTTTAACAAAATGAAACATACTCTTACTGTATAATCCAGTAATCATGTTCCTTAGCATTTATCCAAAGGAGCTGAAAACTTACGTCCACACAAAAACCTGCACACAAGTGTTTATAGCAGCTTTATTCATAATTGCCCAAACTTGAGAAGTAACTAAGAGGTCCTTCAGTAGGTGAATGGATAAACTATCATACAATGGAATGATGTGTGGCAATATATAATTTCTTTGTTCAGATATATTGTTATAAAAGCAAATTATATCAACAGAATGAAAAGATAAGCTACAGACCAGGAGAAAATATTTTGTGCATCTAGACAATGTAATATTACTCATTGCTAAAAAGAAATGAGCTATTAGGCCATGAAAAAACATGGAGGAAACTTAAATGCCTATTACTAAGTGAAAGAAGCCAATCTAAAAAGACTACATGCTGTATGATTCCAACTATACGACATTCTGGAAAAGGCAAAACTATGGCGATAGTGAAAAATTCAATGGCAGCTGGGCACAGTGTCTCATGCCTGTAATCCCAGCACTTTGGGAGGCCAAGGTGGGCGGATTGCCTGAGGTCAGGAGTTCAAGACCAGCCTGGCCAACATGGTGAAACACTGTCTCTACTAAAAATACAAAAATTAGCTGGACGTGGTGGCAAGCGCCTGTAGTCCCATCTACTCGGGAGGCTGAGGCATGAGAATCTCTTGAACCTGGGAGATGGAGGTTGCAGTAAACTAAGATTGTGCCTCTGCATGCCGGTCTGGGGGATAGAGCGAGACTGTCTCCAAAAAAAAAAGTTCAGTGGCCACTGGGTGTTAGGGAAAAGAGAGGGATGAATAGGCAGAGCACAGAGAATTTTCAGGAAAGTGACACTATTCTGTAAGCTACTATAATGGTGAATATATGTCATTGTACATTTTTCCAAACCCACAGAATGTACAACACCAAGAGTGAACCCTAATGTAAAAACATTTTTATTCAAAAAGTAAAATTATAGCTATAGCTATAACTAAAATGCATTCATATTGTGTTCTAGGTTATTCAAGGATAAACTCCCCCATTTCTGGGTTATCTGGGTTTTTTATAGCTTTATCTCCAGCTCCATAACTCTGATTCTAGTATTATTTCCCTTTGTCTTTCATTTTCAGTTTTCAGTAGTGTAATATGATGTTCCTACATGTGATTTTTCTATATTTACCATTCGGGGTTCCTTGAACTTCATGAATCTGTAGGTTGATGTCATTCATCAGTTTTGGAAAACACCGGCCATTGCTCCTCAAATATTTCTTCTATCCTATTCTCTCTCCTTTCCAAGTATCTAATTGCCTATATATTAGACCATTTCACTGCCTCTTATATCTTTTATTTTCTTGTCTATTTTTTCCCTATTCTTCTTTTACCTGTGCTTCAATTGATCATTTTAACCTGTCTTTCAATCACAAACATGTCTTCTTTTGTGTCTAATCTGCTATTAAACTCATTTAATGGGTAAGAGCAGATTTTTCCACTCAAGAATTTTCATATTATCCTCTTTTATAGATTCCAAGTCCCGGTAAAAATACCCATCTTTTTTTTTTTTCTATTGTCTTGTACATATTAATCATAGGTTTTTTTTGTTTATTTTTTTTTTTGTTTTTTTGTTTTTTTGTTTTTTTTTTTGAGACAGAGTCTTGCTCTGTGCCCCAGGCTGGAGTGCAGTGGCGCGATCTCGGCTCACTGCAAGCTCCGCCCCCCCGGGTTCACGCCATTCTCCTGCCTCAGCCTCCCGAGTAGCTGGGACTACAGGCGCCCGCCACCTCGCCCGGCTAATTTTCTTGTATTTTTAGTAGAGACGGGGTTTCACCGTGTTAGCCAGGATGGTCTCGATCTCCTGACCTCGTGATCCGCCCGTCTCGGCCTCCCAAAGTGCTGGGATTACAGGCTTGAGCCACCGCGCCCGGCCTTAATCATAGTTTTTTTAAAGCCTTTGTCTTTTATGCCCAATATCTGGATTACCTGTGGGTCTGTTTCTATTGCCTATTTTTTCTCTTAGTTTTCAATCATATGGTACTTTATATGGGGCTTGTAATAGCTGTGTCATTTTATGAGACCAATCCTGTTAGATAAATCCTTAAGAGAGCTCCAGATATTTATATGTTCACAAGGCAGATGCTTCTTCCCCAATTCACAAAGATATCTACTTATAAACAAATATCTAAAGAGACAAACATCATTCTCTGGTTTACACCATTTGGGGTTCTTGAGACTCAGGGATTTCCAGCATTCAATATTCATTCAACAAGTACTTGAGATCCTATTTTGTTCCAGCACTGTTCTAGTGCTGGGGATTTTTGGTGATCAAGGTAAGGTCTCTGTCCACTGGAATTTGCATTTCATTGAGGAAAGACACAAAAGTAAACAGTAAGAAAATGAACAGCTAATCATGAGTGCTGTGCTGATAATTAAAATAGAATGACCTGATAAGAAGTAATGTGGTGACTACTTCACATTGAATGGTTAGGGAAGGATTACTTCGGGGAAGGTGACTCCAAAGATGATAATTTAATGACAAGAAGGAACTAGCCAAGTGATTATGGAAAAAGCAGTTGAGGCAGAAGAAAGAACTAGTGCAAGATTCTAAGAGAGGAATGAGATTGACACGTTCAAGAAAGGGAAAGAAGGTCAGCGTTACAGGAGTGAAGAGGCTGAGAGTCAAAGAACTGAGTCAGACAGGAATCCTATCATGTGGGGCTTTATATGTCAGAGTAAGGAGTTCAGATTTATCCTAAGTGTGATAAGAAGCCACTTAAGGAATTTAAGCAGGAGGGGAACAGGATCTGCTTTCTATTTTGAAAAAAGTAGTTTTCAGAAGAGCAAGATTGGAAGCTGACAAACAAGTTAGGTGCTAACTGTACTGGTCCAGGAGAAGAATAAGATGAGATTATCCTCATCCAAGCAGTGGAGATGAACACCTAGATTTGGAAATCATTGGCATGTAGATGCTATTTGCAGATGTCTCGGGACTAAATGAGACTCCTGTATTTCTTACCCAAGTCAGTGTATAGAAACATGATATCCTGGAATTGGAAGAGACATTAAAGATCCTTTAGGCTGGCTGGGCCCCATGGCTCACACCTGTAATGCCAGCACTTTGGGAGGCTAAGGCAGACGGATCACGAGATCAGGAGTTCAAGACCAGCCTGACCAATATGGTGAAACCGCATCTCTACCAAAAATACAAAAATTAGCCAGGCATGGTGGCGTTCGCCTGTAATCTCAGCTGCTCGGGAGGTTGAGGCAGGAGAATTGCTTGAAGCCGGGAGGAGGAGGTTGCAGTGAGCCAAGATCACACCACTGAACTCCAGCCTGGGCAACAGAGCAAGACTCCATCTTAAAAAACAAAACAAACAAACAAACAAGATTCTTTAGGCCAATCCCATTGTTTTATAAGTAGGGGAATTGAGGCCTAGTGAGGTTAAGTGCTTTCTGCACAGTCATATGGTTCATCAGTATCTAGGATTTCCTTACTTAGTTCAGTGCATTTTCATTACCTTCTGCTTCTGAAAGAGTACAACTTAGCTTCAAAGTTATGGTAAATATTTGTTGAAAGAAATAATTATACTCTGCAATATTGGATTTTAAATGATCAAAAAATTTTAAAAAAAAAGAAGAAACCGCAAATGCATTGCTTAAAAATATTTCACTATCAATCAGAATTCAAATAAAGATGCAGCTTCGTTGGCAGACTAGTTGGCTCAGTGAAAAATGAATGAGCAGAAACATTTTTATCCAAATTATTGTAGCTGATGCAACCTTCTTTTTAAAAGAGTGTTTTAAATTAAAGGACCAATCATTTCTTCATCATCTAGAGGGGGAAGAATCTTGTAATGTAAAATCCCATTTGCTGAGTTGTTAGATAGGACAGTAAAATTCCCCAGACCTGGGTTTACACACACACACACACACGCACACACATTTACAATTGTATTGCATAGACAGCAAGTGTGTGTCTCGCTGCTACCAAAGCAATACAAAAGGAAGCTGAGAGAGTCAAGGGAAAACCCTGTCCACGTTGTGTTGACACAGTTAGAGTAAAGTGAAAGAGTCAAAGGTTGAAACCGATACTAAGAACTACTATCAGATTTAGCAGAAAAGAGCTCATCTAGGTACTGCAGATAAAATAATATGCCAATAACTGATCGATCATTCCTTTTATGAAAGTACCACTGAGTTGTTTGTGAAACCCTCAGTAGCTTTAAAAGATGCTCCAAATATCATATCCCAGATATTGTTCCACCTGTCTTTTCTGAAAAAGAGGCAACAACTGCACCTTTCTCCAGTGCGTGTGTCTGGTAAACTCTTGGCAACAACATTATAGACGACCACAAGGACTATTTAACCTCTTGGAGCCTCTATTTCCTGATCAGTAAAATGAAGCAGGTGATCACTTGGGAATCCCCTGGAGTCTTTGAAATCATCATTCTAAGCTTTGTCAAAGCCAAAATCAATAAAAAGAAGAAAATGAGTTTTAAGATAACGCAAGACTAGCTTTATTTTTTTCTCTGTGCTTGGGCAGAGCTGTGACCAGCCACCTGGAACATCATATTGGATTTTGACTCCCTTTCTTTCTGCCCCAAATTAAAGTACCTTTTCTTTGGTATTTCATTGAATCTTTAAAGTAGTCAATAGTACACACCATTTTGTAAATAAAGTTGTCTCATTTGATAACTACAAAATATAAATCTATCTTTCAGACACGATCTCAGATGAATCCTTCTATGCAAATAGAAATGACTGTTTTCAATGTATTATTAAGAGATGGTAGATAACTAGTCTAATGCAAAGACTTGATCTACTGTAAGGTCAGTAGACAAAAGGCCACCTATGAAAACCAAGGGTTGTACCCTTTTAGTAAGGGGAACTTTGTCTCCTGTTGGCCTAAAACCAGTTTGTGAGGTCTTTGCAGGAGCCAATGCCACACCAGTGAATGTCAATAGATGAGTAGAAGAAGTCTTCAGCTTGCTGATTGCCCAGTCAAGACCAAGGCCTCTCTTCCTGCATCTTCCTTAGTTTAGCAAATTCTCTATATTTGGGGAAAAAGAAATCACCTCCACATCAATCTTGATTCCCTCTATTGCCAATAAATGTTGACCCCATTTAAAGTCAACTCAAGTTTGACACATGTTATGGTAAGGAGCTTCTATATTTTCCAGGATTTTAGGATTTTGCTGTTAGAACAGAAAACAGTCCTCATATTATTGTTAGTTTTTCTTTTAACAACTATAGTTACTTTACTATTGTACCCCCAGCACCTAGCACAGTGCCTGATAGGTAGTAAGCACACAGTCTTTGTTGAAAGCTGAGCAAATGAATGAATGAACAGACCTCCTTATAGTCTGGTGAGAAACAATATGGGACTTGAAGGTGGGGAGTAGAACTATATTTACAGTTCACTTAAAAATTTCCCCACTGGTTAGTGCTCTTATTATTAAAATAGTTCCCTCTTCATCCACAAGGTAGGTTCCAGGAACTCCCCTTCTTTCTCCCGTGTTTTGGGGCTTTTAAAAATCTTCTTGGCCAGGTGCGGTGGCTCAGGCCTTTAATCCCAGCACTTTGGGAGGCCGAGGCAGGCGGATCACATGAGGTCAGGAGTTGGCGACCAGCCTGACCAATATGGAAAAACCCTCTCTCTACTAAAAATACAAAATTAGCCAGGCGTGGCGCTACACACCTGTAATCCCAGCTGCTTGGAAGGCTGAGGCAGGAGAATCGCTTGAACCCGGGAGGTGGAAGTTGTGGTGAGCTGAGATCACGCCATTGCAATCCAGCCTGGGCAACAAGAGCGAAACTCTGTCTCAAAAAAAAAAATAAAAATAAAAAAATCTTCTCATAGTTGGCCCTCCAAAGCTACCACTTTATCTTACCTTTTCTTTGTCACAATCTTTCTTTTGACTCTGCTCTTTTCTCTCTACTCACAGCTTTAGACTTGGTACTTCAAACTGTTTGGGGGATTTCCCACCTTCATCCAAGCAGGTATTTTATGAACATTATCTCATTAATTATTTTCTCCATTTTATAAGTAAATAAAATTCGACTATGAGATGTACCACAGGAAGTAGAAAAGAATAGGAAGTAGCTGTGCAGTGGCTGATGCCTATAATCTTAGCACTTTGGGAGGCCAGGATGGGAGTCTCTCTTGAGTTCAAGACCAGCCTGGAAAATATAGCTAGGCCCTGTCTCCGTAACAAAACAAAACAAAACAAAACAAAATTGGTCAGGCACAGTGGCACATGCCTGTAGTCCCAGCTATTCAGGAGGCGGAGGCTGAGGCTGGTGTGAGCCCAGCAAGGATCACACCACTGAACTCCAGCCTGGGTGACAAAGCTGGGTGACAAAGCCTGTCTCTAAGTAAGTAAATAAAATAAAATAGTAGAAAGCAAAATGATCAGTTTTGCTCCAAAGCCTGTCTTCTGTCCATTTCACCTTATCACCTCAATTATCCAGAAGCCCCCTAAATTACATCCTCACCTCTTCTCAGATTCCACCTGAGACTACTGAACATGGTACAACCTTGATGACTCAAAGACATAATGAGAAACATGATTTCCAGGGTAATGGAGATGACTACAGTATGTAGGACTAGTTGACCAAACACAAAACAACACTTAGATGCTATAATTTTTGAATCTTTGTGTCTGGCTCTTTTTCTTTTTCCATTATCTCCTTCATTGCCAGCCATCTTGTCAATTTCTAGAAAGTTCTTGATCTCCTTTGAATTGGTTGTTTCTAATCTGTGGGCTAAGAAACCAGCTAACCAGATTTATTAGGATCGTGTCTAAAATGGGAGAAGACGGTTGCTGAATGACAAAGTAAGAAGATGGAAATAAAGTACATGAATAATGAGCTTAGTGCATGAGCTCTATGGCATTTATTCTAACTTTTCAGGGCCCTTTTTCTTTGAACGGTGTTCTCTATGGCTGAGATTGTTGGAAAAGTGACCTCTGGGTAGGTGAGTTATTACTGCAAAAAGGCATTGTTTCCCTTCAAATGAGTAAGAATGGCAGCTAATACTGTATTCTGTTTTCTTTGTTGAACAAATTCTCTGTTTAAAAATAAGGGTAACAGAAAACCAACAATAAAAAAAAGGTAGAGCAAGATATACTCTAGGAAAGAAGACCTAAAGTGAGTCACATTATATGAATAGCTAAGTTGATAGGAAAATAAATGTTGTTTTGCTTATAACACTGAAAAGTCAATAAGCAGCAAATGAACTTTGCAGCAGCCGGGCCGATATTCATTCAGATGCCCTTCGTAATTAAAAAACAACGCCCAAACAAAACAAAGCAAGAGCAGTAAATACAATGCCTACCAGGGCCCCATCTGTAGGTGCGCAAATTGGTGTACAAATACATTTGTAAAACTTATTCATGAGACATCAATAGCTTATTAATGAAGAGAATAGGGGAGGGGTTCCTTTATTCAGAGTGGGTCTGCAGTTTAAATTATAGTAAGGAATTTGAAATGGAAACTGCTGGTAAAAATATTTAGAACACCAACATGGCAAAAAACAAAAAACAAAACAAACCAAAAACCCATAAAGCCTCAGATCTTTATAGTCTTGATAATTGTTCAATAAAGATTTAGTGGCTTTCATCTGGTTGTAACACTGCCCATTCTTCATCTGCCTTATGACAAATACATCTCCTTTACCTTTGCCCTTCAGAGCTTCTTTTTTTTTGAGATGGAGTCTCCCTCTGTAGCCCAGGCTGGAGTGCAGAGGCACGATCTCGGTTCACTGCAAGCTCCGCCTCCTGTGTTCACACCATTCTCCTGCCTCAGCCTCCTGAGTAGCTGGGACTACAGGTGTCCACCACCATACGCATCTAATTTTTTTGTATTTTTATTAGAGACGGGGTTTCACTGTGTTAGCCAGGATGGTCTCGATCTCCTGACCTCATGATCCACCCGCCTCCGCCTCCCAAAGTGCTGGGATTACAGTCGTGAGCCACCACACCCGGCACAGAGCTTCTTAAGACTATCTTCAGGCACCCATGAAGGATAAAGAATATTTTATTGATGAATATAAACACCTTTGATATTTTAACCACTATCTTGGACTCTAACCCTAGTTTGTGTGCCAGAGATTCTAAGTCGGCTTTTTCTTGTGTGCCAGCTCCTATCATTTAATTGTGCCTTCCAGAGTGTTATGTTGAGAAAGTTTCTGAACTCACATTTGTGTTCAACAGGAAGAAATGTAGTGGTTGATTGATGATGTCTGCCATTGGCAAGATAGAGGTGATGACAATATGTATGCCAAAAAATTACCATCCCTGTCCTAGATCCTGCCTACAGTGAGTTGAGAGACACCTGGTTCCTGTTGAATTTCTTTCTTTGGCACTGGCTCAGTTCCGTTTATCCAATTCCTACTTGTGGGATATCCAAGCATTTTGTTTCTGCATTGAAAGAGTATGAAGTATATATGGATTTATTTGTTGGTTATGTGGTGGGTAAATTATATAAATTATGAAAATAATTTAAGGTGGTTGAAGAGGATTTAACACACATACGCTTTCAAATATGACCAACACAAACACACACTATGAGAGAACAAAAAATGATGTCCCAATAAAAGTTTTCTCAATTTCTCAACCTAGCTCCTGATAGAGTCAGAATCCCTTTTGTGTGAACATTTTTTAAAAATTAAAGAGAGCGGCTGGGCACGGTGGCTCACACCTGTAATCCCAGCACTTTGGGAGGCCAAACTCCTGAGGTCAGGAGTTTGAGGCCAGCCTGGCCAAGGTGGTGAAGCCCCATCTCTACTAAAAATATAAAAATTAGCCCAGCGTAGTGGCATGCGCCTGTAATCCCAGATACTTGGGAGGCTGAGGCAGGAGAATCGCTTGAACCTGGGAGCTGGAGGTTGCAGTGAGCTGAGATCGCGCCATTGCACTCCAGCCTGGCGACAGAGCAAGACTCCGTTTCAAAATAATAATAATAATAATAATAATAACAGCAATTTTTTAACCAGATTATAGAATGAAAAAGACTAATACATTGATCAACAGGAAATGCTATGATTTATGTTATAGCAGCAATTTATTTATATAATTTTATAAACTTGAATATACTTTTGACTGAGAAGTAAATGGAAGGAGGGTAGCTCTTTAGGAGAAATCAGAAGAGGAATAAAAGGAAGAAGAAATGTTACATTCAGATATCCAGTCATTCAAGGAGTGTTGGGCTCCTGCCCTCAAGGAGCTTGCAGTCTAATTTAGGTTGGTGCATACATGTACCTAGGCCATGTGTTTAGAGAACTACCAGCTAGTGGATGCTGGCTTTTTCTGGTACGAAAATCAGTCAGGCATATACCATGATCTCATCTATGCTCTAGTAAGTAGAAGTTCCTCCAGAAGCCTAGCAGGCTATTCTTAATATCTATTATCAGTGCATCTTTTGAAAGTTAAAAAAAGTACAAAATAACTACATAAGTGTACACGTATTTAAGCAAATTAATTTCTTCAGAAGGTCTCTCTCTTACTTACCTTTGTACATCCTATGCAATGACTAAAGTGTAATGATAGTTGAATGAGGACATGAAAATAAATTTAAAAGAATGTAGAAAACCATCACCTTTCCCTTGACTTTCGGCCTGCACTGTGCAGTACAATAGCCACTGGCTACTTGTGTCTGTTAAATGCTTGAAATGTGGCTAGTCTGAATCAAGGTGTGTTGCAACTATAAAATGCACCCTGGATTTTGAAGACTTAGAATAAAAAAAGTAAAATATACCATTACTAATTTTGTCTATTGATTCTATGTTGAAATGATGATTTTTTGATACATTGTATTAAATAAGAGATCTTACTAACATTAATTTCACCTGTTTCTTTTTACGTTTTTAGTGTGGCTTCTAGAAAATTTAAAATCATGTGCCCTCAATTTTCTTGGCCAGGTGTGGTGGCTCATGCCTGTAATCCAAGTGCTCTGGGAGGCTGAGGTGGAAGGATTGCTTGAGCCCAAGAGTTTGATAGCTAGACCTTGCTTCTACCAAAAAAAATTTTAAAATTAGCTGGGGATGGTGGCACATACCTGTAGTCCCAGCAACTTGGGAGGCTGAGGCAGGAGGATTGTTTGAGACCAGGAATTCGAGATTACAGTGATCTGTGATCAGGCCACTGCACACCAGCTGGAGTGAAAGTGAGACTCTGGTTCTAAAAAGATTTTTTAATAAAAAACTAGAATTTCCTAAGTGGCTTGTACTATGTTTCTATAAAATAGTGCTGCTACAGGCAATTCTTTCCTTAAAACATTCAAGATGGTTGGTGGTGTGGTTTATTTGTGAAGATTCAGAGACAGGTAAACAGTTTATGTTCATTTATTCTTTGAGTCCGGAAAATTATTCCTCTATCTGAAAGGACAAAAATGTCATGAGTATCTATAGCAGGCGGGTCACAAACTTTTCCTCTACAGGGACAGCGAGTATCTTAGGTTTTGAAGATTAAATGACCTCTGTTGCAACTATTCAACTAGTTCATATAGTGTGAAAGCAGCCACTGACAACACCTAAGAGTGTGACTGTGTTCCAATCAAACTTTATTTATAAAATCAGGCAGCCTTGCAATTAAGCACTAGGAATTTCTCAGTACATAATCATACTGGCATGACAGAAATACACCAAAAGATAAGAGGATTTGACACAAGTGGTCAAATCCTGTTCAAAAACACACATTGTTATATTTGCCAATTATGGGACTAATTTGGCATAAGGGGAACACAGCCTAAAATCATGAAAGTCTGCATTAAAGATGATTTTAAAACAAAATAATTTTAAAAGTTTATGCATACTGCATTTAGTGTACTGCCCCATATACTAATTCACTATAAAGCTATTTGTCTCTAAAACGATTTAATATTTGTAATTTTAAAGGAAAAACAAATATGTCCATACACAATCCATTGCAATCTATCCTAATGTCTGTTTTCCCCATGGTCTGAGGAGATCGTGAGCTCTCAGCCAATGAGAGAGAAGGATACAGACTATGCTCTATCCTCCTATCCAGTGAGTATTACTGTACTATACAGCATACACTCTCAACCACCAATGAGCTCTTTGCTGTGTTACTTATATAGATTTTGTAACATGTTGTTTAATTTGTGGTGGTGACCTCTCTTTTAGACGCTTATCTTGTGATCTGGTTAATAGTTTTGAACCATTAACGACTAACGAAAGTACACATGTGATAAGACTAGACGTGATTTCAAAGGAAGAATATCATAAGGGATTTTAAAAGTAAGTTTTAATGGCTAGGTGTGGTGGCTGGAGCCCATAATCCTGGCACTTTGGGAGGCTGAGGCAAGAGGATTGCTTGAGCCCAGGAGTTTGAGACTAGCCTGGGCAACATGGTGAGACCCTCTCCCTATTAAAATACACACATACATAAAAGCACAAAAAGTTTTATGATCGTTTGAGGCACCCTCATGGACAGCATGGACATAGTTGAGAAATAAGAGTGAAAGTCAGCGAATGCCTGGGATTGGTAGGACTTGTTGGGCGTTGGGAAAGGCATCATGAGCACCTCTGCAGCCCAGCATGGGGAGAAACCACAGTGGGAAGCTTCTGCCCTTTCTGGGGTTTTGGAAATAGACACAAGATTGGTAATACAGCAATGTGGGATGCTAGGCACACAACCCCACGGGGATGGGGCTTTAATAGGCTCCTACAGTACTGGTTTGAGTAGTGGTCCCATTTCTGGAAATGCACGTCCCCCAATAAGTTTATGTGCAGTATAATAATTCGAACTGAATTTTTTCCAGTTTGTTTTGACAAACAGGATATCTTTGGACCTGCTTTAATAAGTCTTTTAAAATGTAATGTAATGTTCATGTTTCATTCATTATATATTCAACCATGTAAATATCTTGAAAACAGTTTATTTTCTAAAGTAGGTTTAATCTTTTCCTCCAAAATATTTTTAAACCATTAATTTCCATGACAAACCCTGGAATACAAAAGTAATCTCTGAGCTGATCTCTGACCACATCATGACAAGTTCTAAATCGGCACCATCTAAATTAGAGCACCCACCAGCTAAACAGCAGTATCTGTCATTAATCTCTTTGTAAACTTATTTTTCTGTTCAAAAAGAGATATTAAAATTGTGCTTGTAAGTTAGGGTTTAAAATTGGAAAGGGATATATGATTCCTTTAAAGAAGATAGTCTGCTTCAGAAAGCCGTTTGTATTCCATTCTGGGTTAGAGATGGTTACCAAGGAGACCGCTCAACTTCATCAGTAGGCTTCTAGGATTGGGAATCTAGTGGGCTCTCAGGAAATATTTGTAGAAAGAAAAAGAAAGAGAAAGAAAAAAGGAAGAATGAGAGGAAGGGAGGGAGGACAGGCTTTCTCCTATTAGAAAACAACACTGCGATGGTTCATTTTATGTATCAACTTGGCTAGACCACGGTACCCAGGTATTTGGTCAAAAATTATTCTAGATGTTTCTGTGAAGGTAGTATTTTTAAAGATAAAATTAACATTTAAATCAGTAGACTTAAGAAGAGGGAATTCTGCAAGCAGACTGCCTTTGGAGTCTCACAGCAGCAACAACTGTTTCCTGGGCCCTCACTCCTGCTACACAACCTTCTCTCGCCAACCTGCAGCTTTGGCCTCGCGGGGCATTTCCAGGAAAGAGAAAACTCAAACCTGGATTATAATTGTTGCGTGAGATACGCAGGCACCACTGAAAGTAGACAGCTTCAGCACGACAGCCCCTGTTGGGGGCATCCCTGAAGGACAGTGGCGAAGGGAAATCCCCCACCGTGGGCAGAACTTCGGCCAGTGCACCTGGTTGTTCATTTTGCTTAGAAGGAGAAATGGCCACATACGCAATCATATACCAACTCGTGAGCTATAGCCAATGGTTTGGTTGGACGGTCAGGGACTTGGAAGGAGCGTGTTCGGAAAATCGATGACAAGGAAGTCTGGGGAAGACACGTGTGGATAGACCTGAATGGATGAAATATGTGAATATGAAATGGGTCTGAATGAATGAAATATGTGAAGATATTTGTGTCCCGTGTGAATTCTCACTAAAGGGTGACCTCAGCAGAGGAGAACTTAGGTAATCAAGTGGATAAGATGACCCATTTTAGTTTTGTTTTTAATTTTTAAAAAAACTAGTCAAATGCAGTAGTGAGAAGAGGGGAAAAAGTGGAACAAGGAGTTCTACCTGTAACTGATGGTGCACAATCCATTGAGATAACTCATTACCTTTGGGCCAGCCAAGAGGACCTATGCTGTGAATACCACCAGTCAGCCTCTTTCCCCAGCCACCTCTGTCATCGCCCAGTGGACTAATGAACAAAGCGGTCACAGCTAGTACCCTATAGTCCTAGCTACTTGGGAGGCTGAGTTGGGAGGATCACTTGAGTCCAAGAATTTGAGGTTGCAGTGAGCTGTGATCGCGTCACTGTACTTCAATCTGGGTGACAGAGCGAGGCTATCTCAAAAGTAAAAAGTTAAATTCTAAAAACGACTGAGCTCTTCCAAGGAAGAGGGAATTGTGCCTCCAGACTGCTTTTGGACTCAAGTTGCAACATGGACTCTTCCCTGGGTCTGTAGTATGCAGGTATACCCAGCAGATTCTGAATCTGACAGCCTCCACAATCACTTGATCCAATTCCTTAAAATCTCAATCTCTTCTCTCTCTCGTGTGTGTGTACATGTGTGTACATATATTTATATATATATATATATATATATATATATATATATGTCAGACACATACATGCTGTAGTTCTCTTTCTCTGGAGAATCCTAAAACAAGCATAATATAAAATCATATTGTGGTGCTGATATAAACTCACTATATATGTCTATAAGTGCTTTCTGTGGCAGGGCACAGTGGCTCACGCTTGTAATCCCAGCACTTTGGGAGGCCGAGATGGGCGGATCACGAGGTCAAGAGATGGAGACCATCCTGGCCAACATGGTAAAAGCCCGTCTCTATTAAAAATATAAAAAATTAGCCGGGCATGTTAGCATGCGCCTGTAGTCTCAGCTACTCAGGAGGCTGAGGCAACAGAACTGCTTGAACCCAGGAGGTGGAAGTTGCAGTGAGCCGAGATCACACCACTGCACTCCAGCCTGGTGACAGAGCAAGACTCTGTCTCAAAAAAAAAGTACTTTCTGTAATGATTACTGTTACATAGAAAGATAGATGGTGTGACACAAAGCTGGAAGACAAGCGAGGTTCCTGGTGAACGCAGCAGTAAATAGCCAGAGGTGAAGCTCTGCTGGTAAGAACATTCCAACCCCCTACTGAAGAAAATTCAGGATGGGTCTTTGATTTTTAAGCAAAGCGGAGATGAGCCTGATAGTCTCAGCCTTGCAGTGGGTAGGTGAGAGCAGTGGAGCCATCTGTCCTGGAAAGTCCATTTGTTTAATGAATCCCACCAGCCATACAAGCAGATCTAATCCTAGTGGCTCTGAAAGCCAGGAGCTTTGGGGAAAGTTACAGTGCTAGCCAGACAGCAGTCAGGGGCTGTAATTAGAAGTATAATGATTCCAATGCTGAAACAGTTTTTTCTACAAAGCTTTAAGAAAAAACAAAGATTAAACAATGACTGATAAGATTTAAGAATGGGTGAAAATGCAGCAAATGTACTTAGGCGTATATTTTCTTTAGTAATTTACTCGGTGGGGCTGTCTTCTTTGCTTTTTAATGTTTGTTATCTGTTTTAATAAAGAGATCTCTCCTTTGTAAAGGAAATTATAATTAGGCTGTAAAATAAATTAATCTTTCAGCTAATCATACCTTTGGGAGATCCGGGTGTTTTAGACTGTAAAGCTCTAATGTAAGAATCATCACTTACTTAGTGGCCACTACCCTAATCATATGCAAATACTAAGAGGAACTAAACAATCTCTTGAGTGCTGAGCTTACAAACTCAACCCCAGTAAAGAGAAAAAAATATCAGAGGCCCAAAACAATATTAAAATTTCCATATGCGTGTGAACCTCAAACGCAGTACAGTCTCCTGACACTGTCAAACATCAATAATAATTATAACAAAGTGGCATTCTAGGCACCCAATCAATGGTTTTGAATTTTTTCAAGATGAGAACTCCCTTATGATATTTTCAAAACTTTCAGTATCCCCTTTAGAGTGGCAGTTGTATTTTAGTATCTGATGCAAAAATAATGAGAGAGCATTACTAAGAATTTGGAAATGATGGCCAGGTGCAGTGGCTCACACCTATAATCCCAGTACTTTGGGAAGCCGAGGGGGGCGGATCACTTGAAGTCAGGAGTTGGAGACCAGCCTGGCCAACATGGCAAAACCCTGTCTCTACTAAAAATACAAAAATTAGCCGGGCGTGGTGGCGGGCGCCCGTAGCTCCAGCTATTCTGGAGGCTGAGGCACGAGAATCGCTTGAGCCCGGGCGGTGGAGGTTGCAGTGAGCTGAGATCATGCCATTGCACTCCAGCCTGGGTGACACAGCAAGACCCTGTCTCAAAAAAAAAAAAATTGGAAGTTATTATTTTAAATGAATGTATAAAATATTACTCATAAAAACTGTATATGTTGAAAATAGTAGTTCACATGTATATGAGCTCCATGATTTATTTCGTCTAGGTGTGTACATGGAGTCATAAGTCCTTTGCCTAATTCCTTGGCAGCCTCAGAGCTCTTTAGCCTCTGGTTTAGATAATGGGGTGTGAAGCCTCTCAACAACCTAAATGTCTTTAAGGACCCTGCATGTTAGAGCAAACACAAGGTCATCCCTCTGGATGCCATGGCTAGCCAGTGTCTCATACTTTGTCATGATTTATCACGACTTACTGTGGCCCCCACTGACACCGTAGCTTCCTAACTGTCTCACTGCCTCCGCTCACCTCCACTCCTTCTCCCAATTCTAATTCACCCTCCGTATCACGGCCAGAGCCACCTTTCTAAACATCTAGATGTGCCCACGCCACTTCCCCACTCAAACCTATTCATGACTCTTCATCACCAAAAGCAGCCTTCTCAGATTTGAGCACGTGTCAGACTCCTTTGGAAGACTGTTAAAACACACATAATGGGGCTCCATTCCCACAGTTTCTGACTCAGTAAGTCTTGGGTGGGGACTAATGATTTGCCTTTCCAACAGGTTTGCAGGTGATGGTTGTGGTGCTGGTCCAGGGGCCCCACTTTGAGAACCACTGCCCTAGGGTGTAAAACCCAGACTTCTTAGTATAATGAAGCATGTCCTTCCTCGTCTGGACTCTGACATTTCTCAAATTTTGTCTGCTACCTGGTTTGCTCTTTACCCCTTATCCACTTGTCAATTTCTACTCTTCTTAAGCTTAAGCATCATCTCCCTCTCAGAGGGCCCTCCAGGCAAAATTAATTGATTCATCTTTCATGTTCCCATTGACTTGGTTCACATCTTCATCTTGTAGCATGCATCATATCTCTTTGCACTCATTATCTTACATACGTCTGCCTCACCCACTAGATTGAGGGCTCCATAAGGACAAGGTTCTAGTCGTTCATCTTAGCGTTCCCAGCACTAGAACACAGTAGGTGCTTAATAAGCATTTCTGCATGCTTTTGAACCAGTACAAATAGCAAACACAAAACCTTTTGAAGACACGTTCTCTAGGGCAGTTAGAAACCCCGTACCCTGTTGCCTCACATCCTTAGATTAGATTGTTGACAGAGTTCAAGATTCAAGAGTTCAAATGCTGCTTACAGCAAAGAAAGTAATGTGCTAACACCCTGCAGCTGTTTGTGATCCTGATTAAAAAGGACACATGTGGCCGGGTGTGGTGGCTCACACCTGTAATCCCAGCACTTTGGAAGGCAGAGGGGGCGGTTGCCTGAGCTCAGGAGTTCAAGACCAGCCTGGGCAACATGTTGAAACGCCATCTCTACTAAAAATACAAAAAATTAGCTGGGTGTGGTAGTGCATGCCTGAAATCCCAGCTGCTCAGGAGACTGAGGCACAAGAATCGCTTGAACCTGGGAAGCAAAGGTTGCAGTGAGCCGAGATCGCACCATTGTACTCTAGCCTGGGTGACAGAGCGAGATTCTGTCTCCAAAAAAAAAAAAAAAAAAAGGGACACATGTACATATATATGTCATGCATGCAAATAAAATTAAGAAACGTGAAATTTTTACTGGAATCTAAGACTAACTAGACTGACAGCAGACCAAAAACTTGTATTTGTCTCTAAAATTATGTGTGGTTCAATGAAAATCAGATGGTTTCACCTTCATCCCAGCAACACAGCACTAAAGCAAGGGCAACAACGATGTTTCAGTGGTCCTTTCCTTAGGCCTTTTACAAACCCTGTTGAAGACTTCCCAACAACACAATAACTGGAGGAAGGCCATGAGAGATGGTGGCAGGGGGTTAAATGTTTGAGCGTGTGCAAGGTCCAAGAGGTAAAGAGAAAAAAAAAATAGCGCTTACAAGAACATTCAATGTGGCTGCAAATACAAAGTGGATGATATTGTGTACTGGGTCTATTTTTTTTTTTTTTTTTTTTTTTTTTTTGAGACGGAGTTTCACTCTTGTTGCCCAGGCTGGAATGCTGTGGCGCGATCTTGACTCACTGCAACCTCCGCCTCCCGAGTTCAAGCGATTCTCCTGCCTCAGCCTCCCGAGTAGCTGGGATTATAGGCATGTGCCACCACGCCTGGCTAATTTTGTATTTTTAGTAGAGACGGGATTTCTCCATGTTGGTCAGGCTGGTCTCAAACTCCCGATCTCAGGTGATCTGCCCACCTCAGCCTCCCAAAGTGCTGGGATTACAGGCATGAGCCACCGTGCCCAGCATTGGGTCTTAAGATTATTGTACAGTTGCCACTGGAGAGATAACTGCACAATTAGAAAACAGCACCTTCCAAGGTAAACAATGCTGTGTTATGTTTACAGAGTCTATCATTCTATTACTGGCTCCTACATGAGGCATATTCTGGTTAATCACACATTGACTAGTAGAAGAGTTTGCATTATAGTTTCAAGGATCGGTCTTAGGATACCTGATCTCTAACTGCCATAACCTGTCAATTCTCATTCCCTCTCTCCCTTCCTCCCTCCCTCCTTTCCTCTCTTTTCTCTCTCTCCCTTCCTTCTGACTCCTCTGCCTTCATATATTCACATAAATTTTTAAATGTACGTATATACACACATCCTCCATTCTTCAATTACTTCTCATGACTTTCATAAATTAGTTTGTTAAATGATACTTCCTCATGCTCTGATAATAGCTACCAAATCTTGCTTAACCTTTAATGATCTGTCATCAGATCCTGTTCAACAGAACACATTCAACTTTAAAAAATGTTCTTCAGACATTTTATTCATTCATTTATTCAGTATTTAAGTGTCATAGGTACTGTGACACAACAGTGAACAAAATAAATATGAATCGTGACCTCATAGCTTTGTGGGGAGAACAGTAGGTAAATGACATGGTTTGGCTCTGTGTCCCCACCCAAATCTCATCTTGAATTGTACTCCCATAATTCCCATGTGTTGTGGGAAGGACCCGGTGGGAGGTAATTGAATCACGGGCATGGTTTCCCCCATGTTGTTCTCGTGGTAGTGAATAAGCCTCACAAGATCTGATGGTTTTATCAGGGGTTTCCACTTTTGCATCTCTCTCATTTTCTCTTGCTGCCACCATGTGAGAAGTGCCTTTCACCCCCTGCCATGATTCTTAGGCCTCCCAAGCCATGTGGAATTGTAAGTCCAGTTAAACCTCTTTTTTCTTCCCAGTCTCGGGTATGTCTTTATCAGCAGCATGAAAACAGACTAACACAGTAAACAAGTAATCTCACAAGTAAATACATAATTACCAAGTACCAGTGCCTGGAAAGAAAAGTCTTCCCTATTTTTGAGTGGGGAATCTAATCTGAATGAAGGAAATATGAAAAATTTCATCACAGACCCCAATTCTTCACCATTCCCTGTATCCAAGCCCTATGCCAGGTGATATTGCAGCCCCTCCCACAAAAGGGGTAGTGTCCTTACCTTCTAACTCTGGCTTTGGCCTTTTGACTTGATTTGACCAATAGAAGAAGGCAAAAGTGATGTTGTGCCAGTCTTGAGCCTAGCCCTCAACGGTCCAAGTGTATTTATCCCTACCTAGTGTACTTCTGCCACTGCCATGAGAAGGACACATCCAGGTGATAGGATTTGGATCTGTGTCCCCACCAAATCTCATGTCGAATTGTAATCTCCAGTGTTGGAGGTGGGGCCTGGTGGGAGGTGATCAGATTATGGTGGTGGTTTTCTCATGAATGGTTTAGCACCATCCTCTTGGTACTGTCCTCTCAATCATGAGTAAATTTTTGTGAGATCTGGTCATTTAAAAGTGTGTGGCACCTCCCGCTTTTCTCTTTCTTGCTGCTCAGGCCATGTGACATGCCGGCTCCCCCTTCATCTTCCACCATGATTGAAGTTTCCTGTGGCCTCCCTAGAGGCCAAGCAGATGCCAGTGCCATGCTTCCTGTACAGCCTGCAGAACTGTGAGCCAATTATACCTCTTTTCTTTATAAATTACCCAGTCTCAGGTGTTTCTTTACAGCAATGCAGGAATGACCTAATACACCAGATTAGCCTGTTGGTCTTAGGGAGAGGATGAGAGACACATAGAACTGACCTGTCCCTGCTAATGTACGCTAGCCAATCCTGGGTTAAAGCGCCTGTAGCCCCATCTACCCTAGCGGCTGAGGTAGGAGGATAACTTGAGCCTAGGAGTTTAAGTCTAGCTTAGGCAATATAGTAGGACCTGTCTCAGAAAAAAAAAAAAAAAGGCAGAGCCTGCAGTCATTTCACAGACACATGTGTGAAACAGGCTTAAATGCAAGAACTCCAGTAATGCATGTTTTGAGCCACTGAGTTTTGGCATAGTTGGTTACACTGCAATAGCTAACTGATACAGGATACCAAGGAGTTCTTCTGTGAGAAAGTGACATTTGGACAGAGATTTAAATGTTAAGTAGGTATTAGACAGATGAAGAATGCAGGGCAGTGTGTCCTGATGGAGGGAGAGGCATGTATGAAAGACTTCAGGTGAGAAAGAACTTGGTGCACTCAAGTGACTGGAAGAAACTGTGCTTTGGAGAAGGGAATGAGCTGAAGCCAGAGAGGGAGTAGGGCTGGATCATGCGTGGTTTCTCATACAGTCTTCTTAGAGATTTTAAGATTAAGTTTCAAAAATTGAACTCAGAAGAGAGCTATTTATGAGCAAAAGCATTAAAATCAAAGGACTGTTGTCTTCATTATTATTTATCTAGAACTGTGCTGTCCGACCGGGCTTGGTGGTTCATGCCTGTAATCCCAGCACTTCGGGAGGCCGAGGCAGGCAGATCATGAGGTCTGGAGATCGAGACCATCCTGGCTAACATGGTAAAAACCCCATCTCTACTAAAAATACAAAACATTAGCCGAGTGTGGTGGCACGAGCCCGTAGTCCCAGCTATTCAGGAGGCTGAGGCAGGAGAATCACTTGAACCCGGGAGGCAGAAATTGTGGTGAGCCAAGACCATGCCACTGTACTCCAGCCTGGGCGACAGAGTAAGACTTTGTCTCAAAAAAAAAAAAAAAGAACTGTGCTGTCCAGTCAATAGCCAATAGCCACTATGGCTACCTAAGCTTAAATTAGTTAAAATTATTATCATTATTATTATTATTATTATTATTATTAGAGATGGAGTCTTACTCTGTCACCCAGGCTGGAGTACAGTGGATTAGTTAAAATTATTGTAATTGTTTTTATTTTTTTGAGATTTTATTTTTTTGAGATGTCGCCCAGACTGGAGTGCAGTGGCACCATCTCGGCTCACTGCAACCTCCACCTGCCAGGTTCAAGCAATTCTCCTGCCTCAGCCTCCCACATAGCTGGGATTACAGGTGCCCACACCATACCCGGCTAACTTTTGTAATTTTAGTAGAGATAGGGTTTCACCATGTTGGCCAAGCTGGTCTTGAACTCCTGACCTCAGGTGACCCTCCTGCTTTGGCTTCCCAAAGTGCTGGGATTAAGGGTGTGAGCCACTGTGCCCGGCAATTACAATTAAATAAGATAAAAAATTCAGTTCCTCGCTTACACTAGCCTCATTTCAAATGCTCAGTAACCCCATGTGGCTAGTGGCCACCATATTGGCAAAGCAAATATAGAACATTTTCATTCTCACAGAAAGTTTTGTTGGAGAGGGCATTCGCTTCTTATTGCTGCAGCATGAATTACTACAAAGTTAGCAGATTAAAGCAACACAAGTGTATTATCTCGTAGTTTCCATAGGTCAGGAATCTGGGTACAGATTAGCGAGGCCCTCTACTCAGAGTCTCACCAGGTTGAAAGCAAGGTGTGAACGGAGATCTCCTCTGAGGCTGGGGGTCCTCTTCCAATCTCAGCAGTTGTTGGTAGAATTCATTTCCTTGCATCTGTGTGGCCAAGCGACAGCTTAATGCTCCCAGAGGCCACTCTCAGGTCCTCACCATGAGACCTCCTCTTCTCACAACATGAAAGCTTGCTTCTTTCTTCCAGAGGCCAGCAGCATATATTCTCTCTGACCTTCAGTTTCTTTTAAAGGGCTTGCTTGATTCCACCAGGCCCACCCAGGATAGAGCTCCCTTTTAATTAACTCCAAGTCAACTGATGAGTAGCCTAGTCAAGGGAGTGACATCTCACCACATTCCCTGATCCTGCCACACTCAAGGGGAGGGGTATATCCACCAAGGGGGCAGGGAATCTTGGGGGCCATCTAACATTCTGCTTACCATAGACATCAGTGATCTAGAAAGTAGAGAAAGGTTAACTAAACGAATCAATGGGGAAGGCAAGTAGTGGGAGAATTTAGAATGATTAGTAAAGGCTTAGAGTACAAGGGTAATTGCCATTCAAATAATCTCTACATGACTGAGGTCTGTAACAGCATTCTTGTAATTGAAAGCTAGCCTCAGCTAAGATCGAGGTTTATCTACAGTACTTTCACTCTTAAAGCAGCTGTAACCAGTACCCTGCATGCTGCCATGGGAGCATAAACAGGACCCCTAAAAGCAAACACAGATAGAAATTACCTTCAGGGCTGACATGCCTACATTCTATTTCCTTGCTGTTACTAACCTCTTGGAGTGGAGTTTCTGACCTTATACTAGTCTTGATCTCCAAAACCCAATTGCTGCTTCTCAGATTAACTGATTTACTGACTTGACACACCCTGGCTTTGGCCTGAACTCCCTGACTTCTAGACCCTTGGCCCTCCTGACTGCAAACAACTGTGGAGCTTCCACCCTTGGCCAGATACTCCTGGGCATAATCCTCGTGCCTCACAATCCCTGTTTGGCTGCCCCTGTGACTTGGGATTCAGGGAAGGAGAGAGTCTGAAGCACTGATTTTCAGGGGGAGGTGAACTGGTAAAAAAAAAAATATATCATTTATACCATTAGACTTAGTTTTCCTGAATGTAAACTTCAACCCCTGATTATAAGGACTCTGTAAGGCTAATTATTAATTTTAAAGAAGTGTTAATTAGAAATCATGCAATGAATATATTTATGATGTTGATAAATGATCAAAATGTAATTTTATAATTACATCATTTTTAATGTAATTTTATAACTACATAAAAGTTATGTAGTTATATCTACATAATTTAAAATTTTACAAAGAAACTCTTTATTAAGTGGCATTATTTTATGGCATTCATGGCATTATTTTAAGAAATTCTATTTCAAAGCTATACCTGATTCTGAAATGGCCTCTATAGTAGCACTTTCTTTTTTTAAAAAAAATGGTTCTTTCTCACAAGTGAAGAATAAGTGTTTGCATTCTAACTATAATCAGTATTTCAACCGAGTGGAGATATTTTAGTGCCTTCGGTGGGCATTTATCTTCTTGCCATCAGCACAATAGAACAAAAATGTACCCATATTAGCATTAATAATAAAACCAAGTCCATTATGCAGACTTTCTTGTCAGTTAAATTTGTTGCAGCCACAGTTTTGGATTCAATTTCATCCATTTGGAAGTACTTTTGCTGTCAAGCAAATTTTTGTTTTATCATTTTAATTTTGGAGGTTTTTTTGCTCTCCTGTGTCTGAGTCACCTTTTTGGAGGTTGGAAAATGGTTCTTCCCCACTGATCTAGGAAGGAATTGATTTGGCAAACTTAGATATTTTCCCTGCGATGTGAATAGAGTTAATTTTAACAGAGCTGTTTCATTTTAACAGCCTCAACTTGCACAGTGTGTGTCATGCCAAACAGCTTTGTGTATCATCATCGACTGATGTCAGCACAGTTCTAGAAATAGTATTTGATAGTTAACAGCTGCCACAGAGCCAGAAGGGGAACACGAGACATTGTGTTTCAGGAGGGTTCACAAAAACTCGTGGCTATTGTGTTTATTTATTTATTTAATTTCTTGACAACGAAAGAAGAGCTTAAAATACCACGTGTAGGCTTTAAAAAAAAGACTAATATTCCTCAGTAGGTCAAGCAACTCCTAGAACCTTGATATCATAGGCAATATAAATATTGTGTTCTGAACTAAATATTTGACTAATTTAATACAGCTTTTACTCATTTTACAATCATGTATTTGGTCAACAGGTATAGAGCAAAGGTTTGCCTTTAGACCAAAAGAGATGGTGAAACCATGTCTTTTTTTTGTTTGTTTGTTTTTTTGAGACAAAGCCTCTCTCTGTCGCCCAGGCTGGAGTGCAGTGGCGTGATCTCGGCTCACTGCAACCTCCGCCCCCCCCAGTGCAATTCTTGTGCCTCAGCCTCCTCAGTAGCTGGGATTACAGACATGCACCACCACCCCTGGCTAATTTTTGTATTTTTAGTAGAGACAGGGTTTCACCATGTTGGCCAGGCTGATCTTGAACTCCTGACCTCAAGTGATCTTCCTGCCTCGGCCTCCCAAAGTGGTGGGGTTATAGGCATGAGCCACTATGCCTGGCCATTTTTTTGTTTTGTTTTGTTTGTTTGTTTGAGACAAGTCTCACTCTGCGACCCAGGCTAGAGTGCAGTGGCACAATCACGGCTCATTGCAGCCTCAACCTCTCTGGCTCAAGGGATCCTCCCATCTCAGCCTCCTGAGTAGCTGAGACCACAGGCTGGCACCACCATGCCTGGCTAATTATTTTTATTTTTTGGTAGAGATGAGGTCTCACTATGTGGCCCAGGCTGGCCTTGAACTCAAGAGATCCCATCACCTTGGCCTCCCAAAGTGCTGGGATTATAGGCATGAGCCACCACACCCAGCAAAAACTCTTTGTGGGCCATTTACAATCTCCATTGCAATTATTCAGTTCTGCTGTGGCAGGACTAAAATAGCCATAGACAATATGTAAATACATGGATGTGGCTGTGTTCCAATAAAACTTTATTTACAAAACAAGTGGTGGGCCAGATTTGGCCATGGGCCATAGTTTCCCCACTGTTGCTTTGGATCATAAGTGGCAGATGCCACATATTTCCATGTAGCATGTCATAAAGGTGAAAGGTACTGACATACTCTCATAAGCTTGTGAATCAAGTTCCACGTGTGTTCCCTGCGGAAACGCAGGCAGCCCTTTAATGGCCACAGAGGAGCACTTAATTATATACATATATGTGCTCTACAACCACTCCAATAATGGTATGAGAGTAACTGAGCAATAGATAAGCTTTTATGAACCGAGAGGATAAAGATCATGATCTCTGGTGTACAATGAACCTGATTTTTCTTCCCTTTCTTATTTTATTTAAGTTAATATCACCCTTAAAGTTTGAATTATCCTGCAAGAATGCAGGTTCATTAACTCCCGTTCAGCTTGTGCATCATCTTAATGGGACATATTTTGTAATGATGTGAATCACAAAACAGTCCTGGGCTCCAGAGGACCTAAATGTTGCATTGAAGTCGTTACAAGCATTTCCTACTAGGAAGGAAAGAGATTTTATTATTTAAAGATAACTTGCACAGAGAAAAAAAAAATAATAATCCTAGAAAGAAAAGTTGAAGTGTAGCCTGAAAAATAAAAAAATTTAAAAATCAAAGACCATGCTGGTTGTAAAATGCGATTGAGATAGCCTTTCTCTGGCCACTCCGTGCCCACTCTCAACCATGAATTTATTACCATGAAAAGTACCAATCTGATGGTATACAAAGGTAGGGGGAAAAATGTAAGAACAACACTCTACATTTTTTGCATTCGTGTATCACACTTGATACATTTGCCTTTGAGATGCCATTTTAACTCCTGGCATCTCAAAGGCAAAGTGATAGCCTCGCACCTGGGAATACTTGCTTAAGTAGGATCCCATCCACTGGCAACTTCCTAAAAGGTGATCACTTTTTCCAAACATGCCTCTTGCACTATGCTACATTTTCTTTTAACTGTCTTTTTTTTTTTTTTAAATTTTGTTTGTTTTACAATGATTATTTGTTTGACATCTTTCCTTCTCTTAATGTTACTGTTGGGGCTCAGAAACCGATACCCTAAAATATGGTGGTCTGATATACTGAACTGAAGAAGCCTCAAGGTCTCTCTGATCTTCTCCACCCCATTGTCTCTCCCAAAACCTTTATCTGCCTAAGATCCAGACCCACGAAAAGGAACCGTTGTTCCTTCTTCTCCTCCCTGTAAGACCGAGAAGGTAACCACACCTGAACAGACCCTTTCACAAGAAAATGAACAAGTTAATCTCTGTTCCCCGATCAATCTTCCTAGTAATCCCCTCAACAGAGTTCCTCTTCACTCTCTTCCCATAACCTGTCTAGCCAGGATGGCATATAAGCTTCCAAACCCCCATTGTGGGGTGGATAGTCACTGCATGGCTCCCTGTGTGTATGTGCTAAATAAATTGTATGCCTTTTCTCCCATTAAACTGCCTTTTGTGAGTTGATTTTTCAAGTGAACCTTCAGAGGGCAAAGAGGAAGCTCTCCTTTGACCCTACATTGCTGTAATCTCTTGATTGTCTTGTCTGTCCTTGTTTCTCCTATTCGTTACTTTCTGGAGATGGAAAAGTCATCCATTTGTCTAATGGAGTTCGGAATGATTTTAATACTGTAGCCTCTCTTTTGAGATTGGTCTGTTACTGCCTTCAGTAACTACGCCGTGTAACACCATAGTGTTGCATCATGCTAAATGTTATAATGCCATCTTTTTCTTTAAGGGGTTATTCTCATAGCAATTTAAGTTGAATAAGTAAATCATTGTACTCTTAAGTTATTCCTATCGGTGTGCATAATTTATAAAAACTAGGCCTGCTAGTGCGTTATTCATTTTCCTAATTGGGTTAGGTCCATCTATAGATCTCTTTGGCTCTCAGTTATCTGGTTTACCCTCACACCATCATGAATAAACATCACTGGTCTCAATATTGATTGCTAGAATATCTCAGCCCTAACTTCATCATCACACTCTTTAAATGGCATGGAAGTGTTTTTATGGGCACTCTTTTCTCTCCCAAACCCCCCATTTCATCCTCTGGAATCCCTATAAAATGCTAAGTAAATTTCCTAACATATTCCATCCTTTACCAAATGTTCCCCCTGCTTCCTAATTATAACTGAAGCCTGCTCTCCCTCGAGGATGTGCAGGGAGCTGGAGTTGGGGTGAGGGCAAGAAGAGCTCCATATTATCTTCTCATTGCGCGGCTGCCAAACCATCTTTTTTTTTTTTCTTTTTTTGATACAGAGTCTTGCTCTGTCACCCAGGCTGGAGTACAGTGGCATGATCTCGGCTCACTGCCACCTCCACCTCCGAGGTTCAAGTGATTCTCCTGCCTCAGCCTCCTGAGTAGCTGGGATTACAGGTGCCTGCCACAGTGCCCAGCTAATTTTTTTGTATTTTTAGAGGAGACAGGGTTTCACTATGTTGGCCAGGATGGTCTTGAACTCCTGACCTCGTGATCCACCCACCTCGGCCTCCCAAAGTCCTGAGATTACAGGTGTGAGCCACCACGCCCAGCCAAATCATCATTGTTTACCTTCACATGAACGTCTCTTTCTCTTCAGCCTCACACCATCTAACTATGCAGCATCTTATAGCTGCTCATGGTGTCATCTGCTGGGACAGACACTAACACAGTAGAAGTACTTCATAAATAGCCAAAGAATCATGCCTGTAATCCCAGCACTTTGGGAGGCCAAGGCAGGCAGATCACGAGGTCAGGAGTTTGAGGCCAGCCTGGGCAACATGGTGAAACTCCGTCTCTACTAAAAATACAAAAATTAGCCCGGCGTGGTGGCGGGTGCCTGTAATCCCAACTACTCTGGAGGCTGAGGCAGGAGAATTGCTTGAACCCAGGAGGCAGAGGTTGCAGTGAGCCAGGATCATGCCACTGCACTCCAGCCTGGGCAACAAGAGTGAAACTCCATCTCAAAAAATAAATAAATATATAGTCAAGGAATTCACGAAATAATGCATATAATTCCTGCTCATTTTCTGTATTCATCAAAAATGGCTCAGCCTTCCCCTCTCTGACAGGTCCCTGAGTCATTTCCAGGGTCTTTGAACTTGTTTAAATCCTTGCCTCACTCTTCTTTTCACACCTCTATTCCAGTGGCTGTTGCCTCCTCATTCATGAGTGTACCAAACTCCACGTCATCTATAGCACTATACTCACTCAAAAATCTTAAAATTCTTGAAGTTCATTCCCAATCAGTCTCTGACTATCTTTACTCTTCTGCCTATTAAACTATCTATCTCAGTGTTTCTCTGAATTTTGATATCCACAAACAACTTTATGGCTATTTAGAACATGTGGATTTTCCATTGTAGATAAATTGGCTTTTAAGAGATTATTGAAATTGCACGAGTTCCTTTGCTCCATTGAGGCAGAAATTGGCAGGCAGGGGATTTATTTGAGGAGTGCATTTGAGATTAACATCTGTAGGGGGAAGGGAAAGAAGGAAGGTTGGGAAGAGGGAGAATTAAGCTGTAGTGTAGTCACTGTAAGGCCTCAGTCCCACAGGGAGCTCCTTCAGCATTGGTCTGAACTGGGGCATTGGGATTGAGCCTCCATACAATGGCAACTGACCATTGGTTGCAGGCTCTCCTGGAAAGGGGGTATGTCCTTGCACAAGAAAGCTTTCTTCAGCCTAGGCTATTCCCAAAGAGGATTGACAGCTGAGAGCTCTCAGCCTACAACCTTCCCAGCATGTAGGGCAAAGATCTCTTAAAGCCGGAAATCTGGGCTATGTAGCCCAACATCGACAGTGGACACTCACTCAGGTTCAGGAGGCACATTGTTCATCATCTACTGTGCTCTGTGGATACAGCAGGACTTGGTCAGCCTTTAGACTTTCATCTGACTAGCCCAGCCTTTTCCTTGTTGTGATTATAGGTCGTGATCCATTAATATTGAGTGCAAGTATTTGCCAGTCTACATGAGGGCTCATGGAGTGCCTTATCTGTGCAAATACAAGACAATTATGTACATAAGACAGTAGCTCCATGAAAAAATACAAAACAAAAGCCTTTTGGACAATTTGAATATATACGTATATCATATGGTTTGGCTCTGTGTCCCCACCCAAATCTCATCTTGTAAGTCCCATAATTCCCATGTATTGTGGGAGGGGCCCAGTGAAGATAATTGAATCATGGGGGCAGGTCTTTCCTGTGCTGTTCTCCTGATAGTGAATGAGTCTCATGAGACCTGATGGTTTTAAAAACAGGAGTTTCCCTGCACAAACTCTCTTTGCCTGCTGCATCCATGTAAGATGTGACTTGCTCCTCCTTGCCTTCCACCGTGATTGTGAGGACGCCTCAGCCATGTGGAACTGTAAGTCCATTAAACCTCTTTCTTTTCTAAATTGCTCAGTCTCAGGCATGTCTTTATCAGCAGCATGAAAATTGACTAATACAGCATATATGTATAAGTGTGTGTGTGTGTGTGTGTGTGTGTGTGTGTGTATTTAGAGATGGGGTCTCATTCTACTGCTTTGGCTAGAGTGCAATGGTGTGATCATGGCTCACTGCAGCCTCAACCTCCTGGACTCAAGTGATCTTCCCACCTCAACCTCCTGAGTAGGTGGGACCACCGGTACACACCACCACATCTAGCTAATTTTTTTTTTTTTGGTAGACACAGGGTCTAGATATGTTGCCCAAGATGGTCTCGAACTCCTGGGCTCAAGCAGTCCTCCTGCCCCTGGCTCCCAACATGCTGAGATTACACATATGAGCTACCATGTCTGGCCTATATATATAT
>NW_012101410.1:4294446-4297503 GCF_000951045.1 Mandrillus leucophaeus
AGATCAAAAAGCCATATGTCTACTTATAATATTTACTTAGTCATATAATGTTATGATATTTAAAACCTCATGTTATAAACTCAGATTTCATGCAACACTTTTATTGTTTTCATATGCTTTATCATATGTCATTATTAGAGTCACTTTATAAGCTTTCTTTTTTTTTTTTTTTTTTTTTTGAGATACAGTCTTACTCTGTCACCCAGGCTGGAGTGCAGTGGCACGATCTCGACTCACTGCAACCTCCACTTCCCGGATTCAAGCAATTCTAATGCCTCAGCCTCCCAAGTAACTGGGAATACAGGCATGCGCCACCATGCCCAGGTAATTTTTGTATTTTTAGTAGAGCCTGGGTTTCACCATGTTGGCCAGCTGGTCTCAAACTCCCGATCTCAAGTGATCCGCCCACCTCAGCCTCCCATAGCGCTGGGATTATAGGCACAAGTTACCATGCCTGGCCTCACTTTGTAAGCTTTCTAGAGTCTTTCAGAACACATCATCTTTATTTCCATCTAAGTAGACTAAGATATAGCATCTTTGCAATCTTTATATAATAATGACCCTTGATTCTCCGTCAACAAGAAAAAATAAAAAGAATAGTGACCTTGAAAACTATATTCTAAGCTACTTGTGAACTCCACAATATAATCACTTATTTTATTGCACCTTAAAGTGTTTTTAGAAGACTTGTTCTCAACAATTTCCAACAGTTGTAATTGAGAGGTCATTTTCCCATTAATAATTACTATATCTCTGTTAAAAGTTTCTTTTCTTTTCTTTTCTTTTCTTTTATAGAGACGGGGTCTTGCTATGTTAGCCAGGTTGGTCTTGGACTCCTGGCCTCAAGCAATCCTTTGGCCTCAGCCTCCCAATATGCTAGGATTATAGGTGTGAGCCACTGCACCTTGCCTACAATTTTCTTTTAACGGATGCCATAGCTTACTACTGTTTAAGAATATAAATCTAGCAATGTCTTCTCCCAGGGGAATTTATTGTTCAAAATAAAGTAACTAAGAGGGCATCCTGTAACATGAATAACTTTGTAAAGATTTTAACTGAAGTCAACAACTTTTCTGAGAGAGTATTTTGGGGCGGGGATTTGGAGAGAGACTTTGCGTTATATTTGGGTATATGCAGCAACCACAATGAAAAAGTTTTCCTCTATATAATTATTTCCAAAGAGAAACAGGGTAAGAACTGACTCAATTTCCCAATCTCCACTCTTTGGTTTATCTGCATTATATCTTCTCTCTAGCATCAGATGAAAGTTACTAAAGGTAAGAAAAAGAAAATGCAGGAACATCTTCAAAGTTGCACGCGATGTGGCTGGGCACAGTGGCTCATGCCTGTAATCTTACACTTTGGGAGGCTGAGGTGGGAGGATTGCTTGAGTCTAGGAGCTCAAGACCAGCCTGGGCAACATAACGAAACCCCATCTCTACAAAAATTATAAAACTAGCTGGGTGTAGTGGCACACACCTGTGGTCCCAGCTACTTGGGAGGCTGAGGCGGGAGGATCGTTGGAGCCCAGGAGGCAGAGGTTGCAGTGAACCAAGATTGTACCACTGCACTTCAGTTTGGGTAACAATGCGAGACTCTGTCTCAAAAAAATAGAAAATAAAAACCAAAGTGGCACACATGTAGCAAGGATAGATCCTACGCACATTATTGCAGAGTAACTGGGAAGCTGGTAAAATCAAATTAAGCAAATGACAAATTGCTCAGGAACACAACAAAGAATGTGTGAGTGGCAAAAGTCCTTTATCAAAGAAATCAGTGGATGTGGTGTGATATTAGCCGCCCCCAGCATGGAAGAGTCCTGGTGACCCTGGCTGGGGTTAAGCCCATCACTCCTCCTGGGCCCAGATCCCTTCCACAGCTACACATCCGCAGCATTCCTCTTGTAGCAGTCTGTGTACCGCTGACCCCCACCCCTGATGCAGAAGCCAATAGACATTTATCATCCCTCCTGCATTTGACCTCTCATGCTTCTCCGCTAGAAATATGCTCCTCCCTTGGAATGACTAACCCAACTTCTGCACGGCTTTCCTTTTCTCTCTCTGAACTCCCCCTTTTTAATCTTTAAGGAAATCTCTGCTCATGAATTATAGGTAAATGTTCTTGTTCTCTAGAGTTTCACTGTCTGCCCTCTGCTTCAACTACATCCTCTGCCTAAGCAAACTGACTTATCCCTGTTGCTTTATTTGTTACCTAGAAGCCAAAAACTTCCAGTCAGACTATTTGGGTTGAAATCCCAAATTAGCCACATTCTAGCTGTGGAGTCTTGGAAAAGAGTATAATAAAAGGACTGATCTCACAAGACTGGCTATTCAATGATTACATGAAATCATACATGTAACATGCTTAGTACAGTTTCTGGCACATGGTGTAACACACTGAAATGTTAGCTGCTTTTCTTAGCATCTCTATTTCCAGACTGTATCTGAATTTGGAATTACCTTGTATAGATTCATTTAGATTTCCTATAAACACTGCAAACTCCACAGGCCCAATTTTAAACTTGCCATCCTACCCTATTCATCCCACTACCCCACACATACACACACACACACACACACACACACACACACACACACACACACCCCTACAGAAAGAGATTTATTTTAAGGAATTGGCTATGTGATTGTGAAGGTTTGATAAGTCCAAAATCTGCAGGGTAGGCGGACAGACTGGAGACCCAGGGAGGTGTTAACAGTTCAAATCCAGAGGCTGTCTACTGGCAGGATCCCTTCTTGCTGCGGGCAAGTGAGTCTTCATTCTACTAAGGCTTCCAACTGATTGGATGAGGCCCATCCACATTATGGAAGGTCATCTGCATTACTCAAAACTCACTGACTTGAATGCTAATCTCATAAAAAAAATACCTTTACACAAACACCCAGAAAAATGTTTGACAAAGTATCTGAGCACCGTGGCCCAGACAGGTTGACACATGAAATTCACCATAACATTGTCTTTGTTTGGGCAGAAGCTGAGATGAGGATTCAGGGGCACGTGGTTGATATGGAACTGCAGGAGGCCAAGGTGGGGGTGGGG
>NW_012101410.1:4297611-4329555 GCF_000951045.1 Mandrillus leucophaeus
CGGGAGGTGGGGGGGGCGGAAGGTGGTGGTGCAGGAGGTGGTGGAGGAAGGGAAGGAAGCCATGAGGGGGACTTCACCAAGCAGTTACCACTGTGGACAGCGGGGGAACACGAGGGGCCCAGCGGAAAACCCACATCCGCATGGGGCTGCCAGTCATTCCAGCCTGCCTCCTGAGCAAGAATGGGCTCTTGTGACCAAAGAAAGCCCTCAGGCAACGGGGTACAGAGGCTGGAAGAAGAATGTGGTCGAACATCAAGAGAGCCAATTGCACTGACAACCTCTTCATAGAGAGGAAGCTCAGTGTCTTCTGGTGTCAAGGCCTCTCCCAACATCCTACACGCTGATGGCCAGTAGGATCCTTGGGGGTGGAAGTCTCCTTTTCAATATGTAATTCGTTAAATAAGTTATGTGGGAACAAAAGTTGACAGCAATAGTTCAACCAACTCTTATCAGTGGTGTGAAATATTGTCATACATGGAAGAGGGATGTGAACCTTCAGGAACATGCTGGAGCCTTCCAGGAACCAAGTAGGATTCCAGTCAGTAACCAGACACAACGGCAGGGTTAAGTGTTCACTGGAGTGGGAAATCAGGCCTATAGAACCTCAACTTGACCTGCAGTAAGAAGCAATCAGGGCCAGGCGCAGTGGCTTAAGCCTGTAATCCCAGCACTTTGGGAGGCTGAGGTGGGCGGATCACAAGGTCAGAAGATCGAGACCATCCTGGCTAACACGGTGAAACCCCGTCTCTACTAAAAATACAAAAAAAATTAGCCGGGTGTGGTGGCGGGTGCTTGTAGTCCCAGCTACTCGGGAGGCTGAGGCAGGAGAATGGTGTGAACCTGGAGGCAGAGCTTTCAGTGAACCGAGATCTCGCCACTGCACTCCAGCCTGGGTGACAGAGCGAGACTCCATCTTAAAAAAAAAAAAAAAAAAAGCAATCAGAAAGCTCAGACAGGCCAAGCATGGTGGCTCATGCCTATAATCCCAGCACTTTGGAAGGCCGAGGCGGGTGAATCACTTGAGGTCAGGAGTTTGAGACCAGCCTGGCCAACATGTTGAAACTCTGTCTCTACAAAAAATACAGACATTAGCTGGGCGTGGTGGCGCATACTTGTAGTCCCAGCTACTAGGGAAGCTGAGGCAGCAGAATCACTTCAACCTGGGAAGTGGAGGTTGCAGTGAGCTGAGATCGCCCCATTGCACTCCAGACTGGGCAATGCAGCGAGACTCCATCTTAAAAAAAGAAAAAACAAAGAAGAAGAAAGCTCAGATAGGCTCCTCAAAAGGTTAAACACAGAATTATCATATGAAGAGCTGGGCGTGGTGGCGTGCACCAGTAGTTCCAGTTACTCAGGAGGCTGAGGCCAGAGGGTTGCTTCAGCCCAGAAGTTCGAGGCTGCAGTGAGCTATGATCGCAGCACTGGGCTCCAGCCTGACAGAGCAAGACCCTGTCTCTAAAAATAAAAATAAAAAATAAAATTAAGTTGAAATTTAAAAGAATTATCATATGACCCAGGAGTTGTACTTCTAGTTATATACCCAAAATAATATAAAAGAGGGACTCAAACAGATACTTTACACTAGTGTTTAAATACTCATTGCACCATTATTCACAGCAGCCAAAAGGTGGAACAATTCAAGTGTCCATTGACAGATGAAGGTATAAACCACATGTGATGTATCCACACAATGGAATAATATTCAGTCATTAAAAGGAGTAAAGTGGCTGAGTGTAGTGGCTCATGCCTGTAATCCCAGCACTTTGGGAGACCCAGGTGGGCAGATCACCTGAGGTCGGGAGTTCAAGACCAGACCAAGATGGAGAAACCCTGTCTCTACCAAAAATACAAAATTAGCTGGGCGTGGTGGCACACACCTGTAATCCCAGCTACTCGGGAGGCTGAGGCAGGCGAATCGCTTGAACCCAGGAAGCAGAGGTTGTGGTGAGCCGAGATCGCGCCACTGCACTCCATCCTAGGCAACAAGAGCCAAACTCCGTCTCAAAAAAAAAAAAAGAGTAAAGTACTGACATCTGCTACCATATGGGTGAACCTCTGAAACTTGATGCTAAGTGAAAGAAGCCAGGCACAAAAGGCCACATATTGTATGATTTAATTTATATGAAATATCCAGAATAGGTAAATCTATATATAGAGAAAGTAGATTAGTGGTTGCCAGGGGCTCAGTGGAGAAGGAAATGTGGGTAGCAGCTTAATGGGTATGGATATTTCTTTTGGGTGATGCAAACGTTTTGGAACTAGATAGAGGTGGTGGTTGCACAACATTGCGAAGGTACTAAATGCCACTATGTCTCTAGTTCCTAAAGTCTATGTAAATTAGTTCCTTGCATTTCCGGCCAAATACCACATATTAATAAAATGTACAGCTACCAATTGCATCAATATTGCTAATGCATGTACAAAAAAGAGTATATACTAAATCTGTTTATCTTATTTTTATGTATAAACATATACATAAATTGATTGTGTCTACATGTAAATGAACAACAGTATGACCATTTCCTGAAAGTTTGTTGTGGGTAAGAATTTTCTGTTTCTAATAAAAACTTGGCTGGGTGTGGTGGCTCACGCCTATCATTAATCATTCACTTAAAAATGATTAATTTTATGTAATGTGAATTTTACCATAATAATAATGATAATTAATAATTTTTTAAAGCAAAAAAATAAAAGAGCTCAGGGATAGAGACATGAGCAACAAGAAGTCAAGGCAGCCCACAGCACTAACCCAGGGGCAGAAAGCAGGATCTCAACGTGAACCCCATGCATCCTCCAGTCTGTGTCTTCTGGAGATGACTCTGAGACAAACAGGCAAACAAAAAAAAAACCCTCTCAAAACTTCTTCATTTTTTTTTTTCTGGGTAAAGATGGGATCTTGCTATGTTGCCCAGGCTGGTCTTGAACTCCTGGGCTCAAGTGATCCTCCTGCCTCTGCCTCCCAAAGTGCTGGGATTACAGGTATGAGCCATCTCACCCTGGCTAACTTCTTCACTTTTACATCAGTTTTTCTTTAAATGTTCCTCCCCCCACCCACCCCCCATATGGAGTTTCGCTCTTGTGGCCTAGCCTGGCGTGCAATGGCACGATCTTGGCTCTCTGCAACCTCTGTCTCCCGGGTTCAGGTGATTCTCCCATCTCAGCCTCCTGAGTAGCTGGGATTACAGGCATGCATCACCACATCTGGCTAATTTTTGCACTTTTTAGTAGAGACGGGGTTTCACCATGTTGGTCAGGCTACTCTCGAACTCCTGACCTCAGGTCATCCACCTGCCCGGGACTCCCCAGAGTGCTGGGATTACAGGCGTGAGCCACTGCGCCTGGCCAAAATGTTCTTTTTTAACAAGTAAAACATGCTCACTGATGAAAAGTCTGGATACAGAGTTGATACAACAGTATCAACAGTTCATCAATAGTAAAATCGGAGTCTCACCCCTCCTGCCCCGTGTCCCACTGCCAGTCCTTGCATTAGGGAAACTATGAATGATTTGGAGAGTAGGACCTGCCATCTGATTTCCATTTCAACTTCCATTTCCCAGGTGTCCTGCCCAGGAGTTTCACTCTCTTTCTCACAGCTTATCTCCCCCAGGCTCCCTACTGCCTGACCTCCCTGGCTCTCTGCCAGATCCTCCTAGACATTCTCCCACTTCCCCAGAATGCTTGCATGTGCTATTTCCTCTCCACCCCCCTCACCCCCACTCCCTCAGGCCTATGGATCCTTTGAATCCACTGAGAAGTTTTCCTTGACAACACTTCAGCCCCTGGCCACATCAGATCCCCTCTTACGCCCTGGGCATGTTTTTCTTCAGAGCTTAAACTGTTTGAACTTTGCATTTATGTGAGTGATTATTTGACTAAGGTCTGACACCCAGACCATTATAAAAGTTCTGGAAAGTCAACAATCATGTCTTCTTTAGGTTGCTGTATCCCCAGCACCCAACGCCATGTTTGATCTGAAGGTGTGTCCTATTGGTTGGACCTTCACAATAGATCCAGGATCTAACCATTTCTCATGACCTTCCCAGGGATTTCCCGAGCTGGCATCGGGACTATGACTATAATGCCCACATGCTCTCCGTGGTCTATGTTAGGGGGACAAGGACCCTGCGTGTCGTAGGCTTCATTACATACCCAGTGATTTATCTTTGCCCCGCACATGGGCACATGATTAATATTTGTTGAGCTGAATTAACCAGAATTGTTGCTTTATTTTCTTAATCTCTATTTCAGCCATAGTTATAAAACTCACTCACATCCATACATATTCTTACCACATATTTGAGCAAAGTCAAAGTCTAAGTAATAATTTATACGTACTCCAGCACAAAGATATTGCAGTATTTAGTAAATGACATTATCGCTATTTAAAGTAACCAATTCATCGTTTTTATCTTTACCCTTTCACCTGTATTTTTATCTACCATATACACCAAGGATAAGGCCCATACCTTTTTAGAACACCGGTTTCTTATCTGTAATAAAAGGGAGTTTGGAGCTGGGTGTGGTGGCATGCACCTGTAGTCCCAGCCACTCCGGAGGTTGAAGTGGGAGGACTGCATGAGGCCCAGGAGTTCAAGGTCAGCCTGGGCAACATAGCAAGACCTGTCTCTTAAAAAAAAAGAAAAAAAAGTGTGGGCAGGGGATGGTGTCTTTCAACTCTATTTCTGGGTCCCTACGTGATAAGCTGCATAAGCACCCACCTCTTATTCATCTTTGCATCCCCAGAACCAGCCCAGGTCTTGCAGGCAGCAGGAACTCAAGAGTACTGCCCTGCTGTGGGCTATCTACATTCAAACGAGCCATGCACCATGTTGGCTGTACAAACCTGGAAATTACCTTAATCCCTCAAAGCCTCGGTTTCCTCCTCCGAAAAGTGGAAATTGTAAGATAATGCTTGCAAAGAGCTGAGCACAGGGTCTGACTCACAGTCGGCTCTCATGGAATGTGTACGAATGTATGAGCCAGTGAATCTAGGATTCTAGACAAACTGCCTAGATTAAATGGCAAAGTGTGCATTATTTCTTTGGTATCGTGTTCTCTAAAATATTGAATGGTTAACATAACTGTTTCTACTCTCTAGTTCATAAAGTAGATCTGAATTAGTTCCTTGCATTTGTGCTAGAATACCCAATATTAATAAAATGTACAGTTAGTAATTGCATTGATATTGCTCATGTATGTACAATAAAAGGCATATACTAAATCTGTTTATCTTATTGTTATGTATAAATAGGTACATAAACTCATTATGTCTACATTTAAATGAACAACGGTATGAACATTTCCTGAAAGTTTGTTGTGGGCAAGAATTTTCTGTCTCTATTATAATAAAAAGACTTGGTCAAGTGTGGTGGCTCACACCTATAATCCCAGCGCTTTGCAGGCTGGGCACGGTGGCTCACGCCTGTAATCCCAGCACTGTGGGAGGCCGAGGTGGGTGGATCACAAGGTCGGGAGTTCGAGACCAGCCTGGTCAACATAGTGAAACCTCATATCTACTAAAAATACAAAATTATCCAGGCGTGGTGGCATGTGCCTCCCAGCTACTTGGGAGGCTGAGGCAGGAGAATTGCTTGAACCTGGGAGGCAGAGGTTGCAGTGAGCCGAGGTCACATCACTGCACTCCAACTTGTGTGACAGCGAGACTCCATCTCAAAAAAAAAAAAAAAAAAAAATCCCAGCACTTTGGAAGGCTGAGGCAGGTGGATCCCTTGAGCCCAAGAGTTCAAGACCAGTCTGGACAACATGTGCAACTGTGTTTCTAGAGAAATTAGAAAAATTAGCCAGGGATGGTGGTGCACACCTGTGGTCCCAGCTACTCGGGAGGCTGAGGTGGGAGAATGGCTTGAATTCGAGAGGCAGGGGCTGCAGTGAACTGTGATTGTGCCCCTGCACTCCAGACTGAGTGACAGAGCAAGACCCTGTCTCAAAAAAATAAAAATAGAAAATAAAAGAGACCTACTTGATTATCATATTGTTACCTAATTATGCCCTGAACAAAATTAAGTCTGAACTTTTATTGGGTTAAATCAGAGCTCAGGAGTTACATTATCTTGCAAATGAAGTTTCTGACTGTCTTATTAAATAAAAGAAGGTGTAACAACAAATTTAATTATCAAATGTGACTTTTTCTGCCAGTTTTTTCCCCTCAGCTGTTTATGCTGTTGGTTTAGCCCATCTGGTTTTTATTTGAGAATAGAAATCACAAATCCCACAAACCGTCCACTGATTCCTAATCCTAGAAAAGACTGGTATTACTTTAGCAGCATAATATGTTTTTCTTTCCCCTGGTGGAAATAAATGTGCAGCTTTATAGTGGATTAAAAAAGACAATTGAGAAATTTCCTATTATAAACATGTATGGTATCTTAATTTCCTAGTATAATAGCAGGCCGACTAACATAATTAATTATATTTTAAATGCAAATTGTTGACAACGGTTCATCTGGTTGAAATTATTTAAGCCACATCAACTCTAAAGAAAGTCCTGCTTTCTAACTCCTAATTCTTTTTTTAGAAAAATAATTCCATATTCTCTCCCATGCCCGGCAATCTCTTAAAAATTTCACATGATATTTAAAGCACCATCGCGGCAACCCCATAGAGACAACTAGGCAAATATAAGTGATTTATATGCAGATTTCAACCTATTTACCGAGCTTAATAGTAAGAGACAAAATATTATATGCAAAATGCGTTCATTTAAATTTTTGATCAGATCTTTCTGCTGCTTGATGGAGCAAGCAAGTTATATTGGTATAGGAGCAAGTACATTTCAGAATAGAAGTCTCAAGCCAAGTTTACATGTAGTGAGAGACCTGGACAGCAGTATGGCTAGATAATCCATTCGTTTCACTCATCTTGACTGACAAGTATCTCTAAAATGTGAATCAACCCTGAAATTTCCACAGGAAGTACTAAAGTAGCTGAGATAATGATAGCTCTCAGACCAACAGTGCTGTGGGACCTACAGGATCACCTCACTATTTTTCTGAAAAGGCAGCATGCTAGCCGCGTGTGGTATGCAAGATAATTTTAGGAAGCGCACACACATTGGTTACGTTTACAGTTCTGTTTGTAGATCAACGTGCATTAGAACAAACAACAAACATTGAAACTATGATTGAGGCTGGGCACAGAGGTTCATGCCTGTAATCCCAGCACTTTGGGTGGTCAAGGCAAATGGATCACTTCAGCCCAGAAGTCTGAGCAACATGGCAAAACCTCATATTTACCAAAAAAAAAAAAAAATTAACTGGGCATGGTGGTGTGTACCTGTAGTTTTAGCCACTCAGGAGGGTGAGGTGGGAGGATCGCTTGATTCTGGGAGGCTGAGGCTGCAGTGAGCCATGATCGGGCCACTGCGCTCCAGCCTGGGCAACAGAGAGTCAACAACAACAACAACAACCCCCTAGGATTTTATGGATGTTACTAATAGTTAAGTAAAAAGAGGTGAGTTGATTAAAGAAAAATACTAAGAAAATAATAGGGCAGGTAGCATATGAAATGATGAAAATAGTGATGGTTGTATATAAGGATGATTAAAATTTGGACGACACTGACCCAAATTTTATAGGTGAGGAAAATGAGGCCCTGAGTTGTTTTTGTTTTTGAGACGAAGTTTAACTCTTGTTGCCCAGGCTGGAGTGCAATGGTGCAACCTGGGCTCACTGCAACCTCTGCCTCTTAGGCTCAAGCGATTCTCCTGCCTCAGCCTCCCGAGTAGCTGGGATTACAGGCATGCACCACAATGCCCAGCTATTTTTTGTGTTTTTAGTAGAGAGAAGGTTTCACCATGTTGGCCAGACTGGTCTCCAGCTCCTGACCTCAGGTGATCCACCCGCCTCGGCCTCCCAAAGTGCTGGGATTACAGGCATGAGCCACTGTGCCCAGCAGGCCCTGGTTAGTTTTAAAGGTTTACCCAAGATCCTATGGCTTGTCAGAGGTAGAACAGACCCCATAACTGATTGTTCCACATTCTATATATTGCATTTAGACTATTTGAGCCTCACAAAGCATATGGGCTTTTTTCTAGACACATGGGTCGATGAGAAGTTCAGATACATTCTCAAGCTATTTGTGTATTTGCTGTTGTTTCTTTTTATGGAACAATGGTGGTATAGTTGTCATTTAGCCAGAATACAAAGGTGCTAATGACAGCTGATCTCATGTTCAGCTGGGTTTAAACAGAGTAATATTGATTAGATCTGTATTGTTAATTACAGGTATAGATGTGAAATAGAAGAATGATAAATTAATAATCTTTATATTTTGTTAAGCTAACATCTGCCCCTTCTTAGTAAAGGCATCTATGCTTAAAATGACACTTTCATCCAATACACTGAGGCCTCGGGACACTTTTTTTTTTTTTTTTTGAGATGGAGTCTCACTCTTATTGCCCAGGCTGGAGTGCAGTGGCACAATCTCAGCTCACCACACTCTCTGCCTCCCAGGTTCAAGCAATTCTCCTGCCTCAGCCTCCCAAGTAGCTGGGATTACAGGCCTGCAACATCTCACCTGGCTAATTTTGTATTTTTAGTAGAGATGGGGTTTCTCCATGTTGGTCAGGTTGATCTCCAACTCCTGACCTCAGGTGATCTGCCTGCCTCGGCCTCCCAGTGTGCTGGGATTACAGGCATGAGCCACCATGCCTGGCCGGACATTTTTGCTTTTTATGTGAAAGATATTCTATGATATATTCTATAGCAGTGGTGTCCAATCTTTTGGCTTCCCTGGGTGATATGGTTTGGCCGTGTCCCTACCCACATCTCATCTTGAACTGTAGCTCCCATAACCCCCACGTGTCGTGGGAGGGACCCAATGGGAGGTAACTGAATCATGAGGGTGAATTTTTCCCATGCTGTTCTCATGATAGTGAATAAGTCTCATGAGATCTGATGGTTTTATAAAGGGCAGTTTTTCTGCGCAGGCTCTCTTGCCTGTTGCCATGTAAGATGTGAATTTGCTTCTCCTTTGCCTTCCACCATGATTGTGAGGACTCCCCAGCCAAGTAGAACTGGGAGCCCATTAAACCTCTTTTTCTTTATAAATAGTATGTCTTTATTAGCAGCATGAGAACAGACTAATAGACTGGGCCACATTGGAAGAAGAATTGTCTTAGGCCACATATAAAATACACCAACACTAGCGAGAGCTGATGAGCTCCAAGAAAATCACAAAAAAATCTCATAAAGTTTTAAGAAAGTTTACAAATTTGTGTTGGGTCAATTCGAAGCCATCCTGGGCCACCTGTGGTGTGTGGGTCGTGGGCTGGACAAGTTTGTTCTACAGATTCCTGGAAACAGAAAACAAAAGTCCACATAGACTTCCCTACGCTCCAGTAATGAGGTGGAGCCATCTCCCACCAGATTGCAAGCTGCTCTTCCCACCGCCTTGTTCAGTGACTTCACCTTGGTAACTGGAAATCACTGGCTGTGGCAGGAGTATTTACACCACAGAAATAGGCAAATGCTACAAATCAGGGCTTCTTCCTCCAGAGAGCTGATTACGAAACACTTTACCAGTCCACCGCTTCTTTGAGCAGTTTTGAGGGTGGAGGGAAGGCAAGCCCTTTTTAAATGAGGCTTGGGAACTTTAAGGAACGATATACAAATTAACTTTGATATCACTAGAAAGCTTCCCAAGGGAGTACAGAGAGGCATCCCAGAGGCTCTGGGGAGCAGATAAGCTGTGGAATGCAGAAAACATTTGGCTCTGTTTTCTTTGCTTACCAGGGACTTTAGTACAGTTTGAGTTTGAGCCTTAAGGAAAAACAGTTCCAAATAGTTAGAAATGGGCTCTCTTGTTATTCTGCTGACTAGAAAGATACTGCCTAAGGCTCTTTGGAAAGTTAAGATGACAGGTGACGCCTTCTTCAGAAAGACAAATTTCTATATAAAAATTCTCATGAATGGGCTAGATATGTGCTGTCCAATAGGACTTTCCATAGTGATCAAAATGTTCTTTATTTATGCCACTAGACACATGCTGCTATGTAACCCTTGAAATGCAGGTAGTCTGAACTGAGATGTGCCATAAGGCAAGATACACACTGGATTTCCAAGACTTAAGAATAAAAAAGAATGTAAAATGTCATATTAACATGTTTGTATTGATTACATGTTGAAATGATCATCTTATTATATAATATATATTATGAAAATTAATTTAACTTATCTTTACTGTCTTTTATTATTATTATTTTTTGAGATAGAGTCTTCCTCTGTTGCCCAGGCTGGGGTGCAGTGGCACAATCTTGGCTCACTGCAACCTCTGCCTCCCAGGCTCAAGCAATCCTCCTGCTTCAGCCTCCTGAGTAGCTGGGATTACAGGTGGACGCTACCACACCAGGCTAATTTTTGGTATTTTTAGTAAAGACAGGGTTTCACCATGTTGGCCAGGCTGGTCTCGGACTCCTGACCTCAAGTGATCCACCCACCTCGGCCTCCCAAAGTGCTGGGATTATAGGCATGAGCCACCTCGCCTGGCCTCTCTTTACTGTTTTTAATGTGGCTACTAGAAAATTTAAAATTACATGTGCACAGCTCTGGGCAACATAGGAAAATCCCATATCTACAGAAAAAAAAACCCAGAAAAATTAGCCAGGCATGGTGGCATGCGCCTATAGTCCCAGCTACTTGGGAGGTTAGGTGGGAGGGTCACTTGAGCCCAGAAGGTCAAGGCTGCAGTGAGCTGAGATTGTGCCACTGCACTCTAGTCTGGGCAACAGAGTGATACCCCGTCTCAAAAAAAAAAAAAAATTACATATGTGGCACACACTATATTCTTATTACACATCACTGGGCTAGATCATGTCCAACAGAACTTTCTATCTGTAGTGATCAAAATATTCTATATTTATGCTGTCCATTGAGGTAGCCACTAGACACGTACTGCTATTTAACGCTTGAAATGTGGGTAGTCTGAATTGAGATGTGCTGTATACCTTACAACAGCTACTTCGGAGGTTGAGGTAGGAGGACCGTATTCTGAATCAGGTGCTGGAGAAGGCAGAAGAGTACAGGGAATCAAAAGCGATGGGCAAGCTACAAACGCAGCTCAGTTTTGCACGGCTCATAAGACAAATTTCATAATGCAACCTCTTCATCTACACTGAGGGTTAGAATGCCAGGAAAATGCATAACAAATGCCCAACATGTTGTCTAGGCAGAGAGGACGACACACCCAAATATTTGAAACCATGAGCTGTAAATCTGAATCTCAAACACAATCTATATTTCCCTCAAACTTTCTCCCTTGGGTAGGCAGGATTATGACACTGTTGAGAAGGTGCTCTGGAATTCTGTGAGAAACTTGGGTCAAATTTTTAGTCCTGCTTCCAATATATATGTCCTCCTTCCAGACCCAGCCAGAAAAAGAACATTATTGTGCTTGAAAATTTATGTTAGATCACTACCCACCTTGAAATCCAGCACCTTTTTTCAGATGGAGAGCCATAAGGCATAGATTAAGGTGTAAGCAGCCCCTGTAAATCAGAAGGATGGCTAAGCCTGGACAGGACTCAGATTTCATTATTTTAATTTCTAGTCCTCAGTTTCTCAAGGAGCTTTAAAAAACGCAACATAATAATTCAAATACACTCGATGTTGAAAATGGTTTTTTTTTCCATTTCTCAGAGGTAGGCTTGGCTTCTGAAGCTATCACCAAGGCATCTCACTGAGGGCAACTGCTGTAGCCAGTGGGAAAAAAAAAGGGTCTGTTTTGAACATTAAAAAAAAAAAAAAAAAAAAGGAGGGGAGGAAGAAATTCATTTTTCCAAACCTCCAAGCCTTCACTTGGAGGATACCCACTTCATTGGCATCATCTGGGTTAAGGAGACGAAGGTCATGTTCTGATGAGAAAACTCAGATCAAGCATAAGTTAAGGAAGTTTCCACCACCCACGTCACCTGCAAAACCACCACGTAGGAAGCACACTGAACCCTGAGAGGGAGCGTGGCTGGTACATAAATCCTTGCTTTCTATGCACGCTCCTTCTGGGACTTTTGCATTCACCGCAGAGAGTGGGAACTGTAAAAATAGACTATATGTTTCTGAAGAAGTGAAAGACTTATTGCATAATGGTGGTAAACTGTGTCTACTAGAACAGAATGACTGTGCATGCAAACATAAAGCTCAAAAAATAGCTACCATTCCAGACAAATTTATTTTTTTAAATATTCAGCCTAAGGAAAAATAGGTGGCTCTATGAATGTAGTAAAAGCTTTGATCCCTGACATTGGGAAAATGGAGTGACATGAGGTAGTCCAAAAATCTGGCCAACATATCGGGCTAATTCACACTGACCTCTCCTCAGCTGTAAGTTTCAGGTTATTTCTCTCCTCTTTACTTCCTTTTCTCTTTGTAAGACCTACACAAAAATGGAAAGGAAATAATTTGGAAACAGAAAGTATCGATTTTTGCAGAAGCCCTGTAAGGCACAAATCTACCACTTCCTTCCTTTTCATCCCTAGGAACAAGAAGAATGAGAAAAACATTCAGACAGACACAGCTGTCAAGTAGAAGAAGAGGCGTCTCCTCAGCCCTCGCCTTTGCTCCCTGCCTTCCCCTTTTCCCACTCTCCCTCTTGCACTTCCGTGGGGACTCTGGATCGCTGCTGAACCTGTTCTCCCTTCATAACTTCTCAACTGTGGATTTGCCAATCCATACAACAAATGTTTATTAAGCAACTAGAATGGGCAAGCCTGGGCTAGGTACTGGGGGATGGGAGACCATGGCAAGTGAGAGAGAGATGCAATGATAAACAAGACTTGAGAACTTTCTTAAAGGAATTTAAAATCTAGCAAGCAGCCTGGGAGTGGTGGCTCATGCCTGTAATCTCAGTGCTTTGGGAGACCAAGGCAAGAGAATGACTTGAGGCCAGGAGTTTGAGACCAGCCTGGACAACATAGCAAGACTCTGTCTCTAAAAAAAGTTTTTTAAAATTAGCCGGGCGTGGCGGTGCACATCTGTAGTCCCAGCTACTTGGGAGGCTGGGGCAGGAGGATTGCTTGAGTCCAGGAGTTTGAGGCTGCAGTGAACTGTGATCATGCCACTGCACTCCAGCCTGGGGGACAGAGTGAGACTCTGTCTCTAAAAATTAATAAATAATAAAATAAAATCTAGGGTTGATATACTGAGTGTATTAATTGTTATGGTAGTGTGGCATGAAACCTGAAAGATGTCCTTAGGAGAGGCCTTGTCTCGGAATGCCTGGAGGTTTCTGTGGGGTACACTTGGTAGAAGTTGATGTGCCTTTTGGGAAGCAGAAATTATGAGGGAAATGAGATGCAGAAGATCATTGCCAATTCAGTGCTTCAGGTCAGAGTAGATGAGACAGGTTGAGACTACTTGGCTTTCAGCCACATCCCTAATTCTTAAGGGAAGAGGGCCAAATGGACAAAATCTTTCCATCAATAGCCTGTCCACTGGGTATCCAGTACCCAAGGTCTCATGGTTCTCTTGCTGGTAGAATGGGTTCCTTCTCTCTTTGGTTATTTTTGGAGTCCATATGGACATGGCACTAATATAGTGTTTTAAGCAGCTGGACAGTCCAACCAGAAGCTGGATCAAAGAAGATATAGAGGGGACAACATATGTCTGCCATTGTGACCATCAATAGCATCCTGGTGGCCTCAGAAGTTAGAAGCTCCTTTGAAAGGCTTCTCTTCAGAAGATGTTGGCAATCTCATCCTCACAACAATGGGGGCATTACAGGTCGCTGAACATGAGGGAGGAAAATGAGACACACTGAAGGTAGAGTTTATGTGGATCAATGAGCCTGAGGTGCTTCATGGAGCCTGTGTTCATTTATGCTCCCAAGGTTTATTATTACCTACCTATGTGCTGGGCACTGGGCTAGATGCTGGATGTACAGTGACCAACCAGTCAGACACTGGCCCCTGCCCCAAATGTCTTTGGTCTGCTTGGGGCAAACAGAGATTAACTCATACTTGCATCAGTGATGACTTCATTGGGTAAGTCCTATGAAGGAAAAGTACAGGATAGAGAAAGCATAAAGAGGGGTTAAGGTAGTCTGAGGGGTTATAAAATGCTTCCCTGGGCAAAGGGAACTGGATGGAAATGTTCTTACAATTGCAGGTATGGAAAGGACTAGAGTAAAGCTCTAGTCCTGCCCTAGTCCTAGCTCTAGTCCTGTGATCGCTTTTGTGACTCTGTTATTACTCCAAGTCTGTGTGCCCTGGAAAAACCTAGGTTACAAAATATATAAATAGAGAGCTGTGGGAACTCATGGGAAATTGACTTTCAAGACCTGGGAAGGCCCAGTGCCCAGCATATAGGTGAAGCCCAATAAACACTGCGGTATATTGGCTTCATGAGGTGCCTCAGGTTTGTTTTGGGGCAAGGAAAATATTTGCTGGCTTTGTAATTGGGCTTTGAAATATGAGTAGGGATTCTTTATTCCTTTACTTATTTATCTTATTTTATTTTTTTGGCAGAGTCTTGCTCTACTGCCCAGGCTGGAGTACAGTGGTGCCATCTTGGCTCACTGCAACCTCTGCCTCCCAGGTTCAAGTGATTCTCATGCCTCAACCTCCCAAGTAGCTGGGATTATAGGCACACACCACCATGCCTGGCTAATTTTTGTATTTTTAGTAGAGATGGGGTTTCACCATGTTGCAGGCTGGTCTTGAACTCCTGACCTCAAGTGATCTGCCCACCTCAGTCTCCCAAAGCGCTGAGATTACAGGCATAAGCCACCACACTTGACCTCCTTTACTTTCTTAATAAACTTGTTTTGCTTTACTCTATGGATTCACCTCAAATTCTTTCTTACGCAAGTTCCAAGAACCCTCTTTTGGTAACATCTTTCTGGCAAACCCTGAAGGGATGATACTGAGGAGACTCCCAACCAAAAGAACTAAACTGTAGCACTGATTGGCCAACTTTGGAGTCAAGGAAACTTTTCTTTTGAGCTATTGACAGCATTTAACAATTGAATAAAGTACAATTCTGTCAAAATTTGACGCATATTTGTTTCTCTCTACCTAATTTCTCCAGAATTGAAAACTGTTTGTGAGTATTCTTAACTTATGGCAACACAGTTATTTGCATAAATGCAATAAGAATCTGTTTTCTTTTGAAACAGGACAGAATTGGAGAAACTAGCTATTTTACCAAGGCTTAAACTAGAATGGTGTGCTTTCCTTTTAAGGAATCAAATTTGACTTATAGAGCCAATAAAAGCCTCTTGGGAAAACTGGCCTCATACCTTGACTACACAGGCCCTGTACAGGGTTGCTGACCTGTGGTAAGTAAATAATTACCACAGGGTCAGAAGCCTCAAGTTATCTTAAGACCTCAAGAGGAGAGGAATTTATTCAACTCATAGGTATTCAAGGGTATAAACCTATGACTGGGCTCAGCTTTAAAAAAGTCTTATCTAAGATTCCTTATGGAACACAGTTCCATCAAAGCCAGTTTTAAAAGCCTATATGAAAAATAATTATTCTCACTGCACTTTATACAAATAATCAGGCCAAGTATAATAAAGCAAATCTGTCTTACCACAATTTGTCTTTAGTAAAAATAAGAAACTGGAAAGAGAAAATTATGTTTCAAGAACAGGTACACCTGTTATTAAATGCAAGTCTCATTAGTTGTTTTTGAGTTTTTTTCCTGCGATTTAGACTGACCCTGCTTATTCATGTGAACCAGTCAGTGATCTGTGATTGCAGCTTAGAAGAAACAAGGTGGTTGTGTAACGTAAAAAACAAAAACAAAATGAAATCAATATTCTAATTTTGGCACATATTGGAATCAGCTAGCAACCCCATATCAGCGTGGTTCCAACAGTTGCCCAGTTCATGAAAAGCTTTCTTATTTAGTTTGCTTGGGATAATATTACTTATTTTGTTTTACTGTTGTGGAATATGTTGCTGTTGTACTTTCTGTGTAGGAATGCAGGATAAGTTTACCAAATGTTTTCTTAAATTGAAAATTTATTAATCTTCTGGATATCACCTTTGTTCAGAACTCAAAGTTATGAATGGCCCTCAACATACTGATGCTTTCTGACTGAGCTCCTCTCTACCCTGAATACAAAAGACCCAATAGTTAGGCAGGAATATCATTGCCCCTATCAGCCTGAAGAAGTTACAGAAGATGGACCTTCATCCTTCTACAACCCTTAGGATTAAGAATTCTTTTATAAAAGGGAGCAGGGAAAGGTCAGAGGCATTTGAACCGAGCAACTCCAACTTGAATAGGGGCTGGGGAAAATGAGGCTGAGACCTAGTGGGCTGCACTCCCAGATGGTTATGGCATTCTAAGTCACAGAATGAGATAGGTCAGCACAAGATACAGGTCATAAAGACCTTGCTGATAAAACAGGTTGCAGTCAAGAAACTGGCTAAAACACACCAAAACCAAGATGGCAATAAGAGTGACCCTTTTTTAGGTCACTATGATTCTATGAATTCTTTCGGATTTTTAAAGAAGACATTGAATAAACCAGCATGGTCTTTGTCCTCATCCTGTAAAAATGCTTGAGAGAACGTGCTTTCTAACCAGAGGGTTGGAACGAGACAAGATAGGACAGAGAGCATTCCTGTTTGGGTAAGCCAAATAAATATCCCTTGCATTAAGGAATTTGATTATTATTCCATAGGAGATAAAAAGTTATCAAAAGCATTTGAGCAGGGGTGTGATACGACTGGCTCTGTATTCTAGGAGAATTTCAATAGCAATGTGAAGGAAGGTTTAGACCATTCATACATGTTATTTCATCAAAACCTACCTGCTTTTCTTTAATTAGTATAAGGGTGATATGTATTATAACATAATAGCTATCTAAGTATATGTAGTCACTAATAAAAGTTAATTCAATGAACTTTAGTTGAATGTGAACAGTTCCTAGAGATGTAATGACAACCCTCTTAAAAAACCCTGGCTTTATTTTGGAAATGAGGTCTTGCTCTGTTGCTGAGGCTAGAGTGCAGTGGTGTGATCATAGCTCACTGCAGCCTTGAACTCTTGGGCACAAGTGATCCTCTTGTACCAGCCTCCTGAGTTGCTGGGACTACAGCATGTGCCACCACACGAGACTATTTTTTTTTTTTTTTTTGGTAGAGACAGGGTCTTACTATGTTGTCCAAGCTGGTCTTCCCACCTCAACCTTCCAAAGTGTTGGCATCACAGGTGTGAGCCACCACACCAGGCCCAAAGCTAGCTTTCTTATGGAGGGTATTTCAAGTTCTAGGAGAAGGGAAAGAGGAGAAACCATTTTGGGGGAAGGAAAACATTTGGTGCCAAAGCCACCACCCAGTAAGTCAGTCTTTGCTCTTGCCATCCACATGCTTTTCCACGTTACAGATCCCTCAGATAGATTAGATTCTGTATGGGACAGTGTGTTCACTTGAAAATTTCCATTTAAAAATAACAAAAATAGATTTTTTCCTAGAACTTTTTCTGGGTTAAGTTTCTGGAAAACACGGCTTTTCCTGTATTTAAATCAGGTTGCTATAACTGAATGCTTAGATGTGGCTCTCAACGCTTCCACATTTCACAGTTTTAACTGGGACTGTGACCACTCAGCACTGACATATACTTTGGGCAAGAAACTGCACAGCAGCTCTCTCAGTGAAGACTGAAAAATAGATTTCACTTCAGGGCTTCTCCCTGTTTAAATTGTTTGGATGTGTTGGCTCTTCTTGTTTCTTACTTTGTGAAACCTGCTTACCACCTGCCACCTTTTTTCCTTTCCTTCTTTGAATATCTATTTCATTCTTTCATTCAGTTGTTCATTTAGCAAATATTAATTGAGTTATACCATATGTCAGTTACTGTCCTAAGGATAGAGGTAGTGTATTAGTCTGTTTTCATGCTGCTGATAAAGACATACCTGAGACTGGAGGTAATTTATAAGAGGTTTAATGGACTCAGCTCTACATGGCTGGGGAGGTCTCACAATCATGGCAGAAGGTGAAAGGAACGTCTTACATGGCAGGCAAGAGAGAGAAATGAGAACCAAGCAAAAGGGGAAAACCCTTATAAAACCATCAGATCTCATGAGACTTATTCACTACCATGAGAACAGTATGGGGGAAACTGCCCACATGATTTGATTATCTCCCACTGGGTCCCTCCCACAACACATGGGAATAATGGGAGCTACAAGTCAAGATGAGATTTGGGTGGGGACACAGTCAAACCATATCAGGTAGGGAAGGGCCAGTACCTGTCATCAAGAGCTGTGCCGTCTCATGGGGGAGAGGATGCGATGGAGCCATAGACAGGTTGCCAAAGCTCAGAGGAATCAGGGTGGGGGCAATTTTCGGAGGAAGTTCTATTGAGCGGGGTCTTAAAGATGAGTAGATGCTTGGGATGTCAAGAGGAAGAGGGAATTCTAGGCAGAGGCAAGGAGACACATTTCCTCTCGTCCCTTTCAGCCTCTTATCTCCCTCGCATCCATAAATTCTATTTATCTGTTTAAAAATCAATCACCCAACATGGATAAAGATGGAGGGGGAAAACACTAGAAAGCAGCAAAAGAAAAATATTTTTGAACATGCTTTTGTCAAATGCTGAAATAATATGTAACTCTCTGTGCACCTATAAAGACTGTAAGTGGGTGGAAGGTTGGGCCTTGTCTTTCTGTATCAAGAGGAATTTCTGGACCTGCCATGAGTTTTCATTTCTCAATCCAGAAATTTTTGTATGTGTGCCCAATTGATGACCTGCCTTGGCAGTCATAACTTCTTTGTTCTACATCTTCCATGAATGCTTTGATTTACCATTCGAGGTATTTTTCATGTGACGGCGAAGACCTAATGGAAACCACAAGGGAGATGGGCAGGCCGCAGATAAGAAAATGGTGCTGCCGGTCAGGTGCAGTGGCTCACGCCGGTAATCCCAGCACTTCAGGAGGTCGAGGTGGGTGGATCATAAGGTCAGGAGTTCAAGACCAGCCTGGCCAATATGGTGAAACCCCGTCTCTACTAAAAATACAAAAATTAGCCGGGCGTGGTGGTGGGCACTCGTAATCCCAGCTGCTCGGGATACTGTGGCAGAGAATTGCTTACACCCACGATGCGGAGGTTGCAGTGAGCCAAGATCGCGCCATTGCACTCCAGCCTGGCCACAGAGTGAGACGCCGTGTCAAAAAAAAAAAGAAAAGAAAATGGCGCTGCATTTCTTAGCACAATTCAACAACATACATATGCTCTAAAGCCATTAGAAAGATCAGCTGGGTTTGGGGGAAGGTGTGGAGGGGTGTGGAAGGAAGGTAGATGTTATTTTTGTAAAATGGGCAAGGCATTTACTGTTAGTGAGTTCCAGAATTGACCCTGATGAGAACCTGTGTCTAAGGCTCTTAGAACTGATGATAAACCACACAGCACTTTAGGGAGTGACCAGCCATCGATTTGCATATGTGAGGCAACTTCACTATCTAAAAATTGTTTTTGAATACACTACTTCTGAGGTGTTTTCTTTAAAGAAACACTAACTGATATACATGGATAATTATTTTAAAATGCTTTAAAAAAAACAGTTGTGATGCTTTTCACCATCAGCCTATACTAAAAGATTCATAGCCCGCATTGATTTTCTTCCCCCAAAGACATCTCAATTTTCAATAAGCCTTGAGGCCGCCCTCTTTCCATACAATCTGCTCCTTGCTTCCTCTGCTCTCTCTGCCCTCTGGCCACCTTCCCAGACAGTCCATTTTCTAAACATGTATATTATTTTAGGGACGATAACTGGTTTGAAATATTTTATTGCTCAGTTCCTCTGTAAGGTTGTATTGTAGACATTTGGGGATAAACAGGCAACATTAGCCATCTGCGTATATGAATAGACTCAAACCTGCCCACGATAACTAACTAATGTGGTCCAAGGTTCTGCTAGAATTAGGGAGAAAAGCAGGGAAATTGGGGTGTCTTCTTAGAATGTCCCCATTGACAGAACAAAGAGGTAAAGTTTGTCTTCAAGACCTTCTCCCCTCCCTACTTGGTGTCATTTTGTCTCTCTGGATTAGGCATTTCTTTTTTTTTTTCTTTTTCTTTTCTTTTCTCTTTTTTTTTTTTTTTTGAGATGGAGTCTCGCTCTGTTGCCCAGGCTGGAGTGGGAGTGCAGTGGCGTGATCTCAGCTCACTGCAAGCTCTGCCTCCCGGGTTCATACCATTCTCCTGCCTCAGCTTCCCGAGTAGCTGGGACTATAGGCGCCCACCACCATGCCCAGATAATTTTTTATATTTTTAGTAGAGACGGGGTTTCACCATGTTAGCCAGGACGGTCTCGATCTCCTGACCTCGTGATATACCCGCCTCAGCCTCCCAAAGTCCTGGGATTACAGGCGTAAGCCACCGCGCCCGAGCTCTTTTTTTCTTTTTTCTTTTTTTTAAGATGGAGTCTGGCACTATCACCAAGGCTGGAGTGCAGTGGCACGATCTTGGCTCACTGCAACCTCTGCCTCCCAGGTTCCAGAGGGTCTCCTGCCCCAGCCTTCTAGTAGCTGGGATTATAGGCACGTACCACCAAGCCCAGCTAATTTTTTGCATTTTTAGTAGAGACGAGGTTTCACCATGTTGAGCAGGCTGGTCTCAAACTCCTGACCTCAAGCGATCTACCTGCCTCGGCCTCCCAAAGTGCTGAGATTACAGGAGTGAGCCACTGCGCCCGGCCTGGATTAGGCATTCTTGTTCCCCAACCCTAAACATCTAAACCATTTTAGAGAATTGATCTTGTTTCCTAACGTATCAGGTTGGAAAGCAATTCCTGATAAGGTGTTAATAAAACAAACAAATAAACCACAGTAAGTACAAAAATCAAAATCACCACCACAAAAAGTCTCCTAAAGGTATCTGCAATGTGATTCATTCATTCCCTCCACAGACGGCTGCTGAGTGCCTATGGCGTGCCAGACATGGTGCTAATTAATGAAGATGAAACAATGAATGTTCAGAACTCAGTATGTTAATGCTACGATAGAGTGCATGAGATGCTAGGCAAGCTAAAAAAAAAAAATAAGCATTTTGTGCCAAACTTTGTGTGCATTGTCTCATTTCCTTCTCCCAACAATCCTAAGAGGCAGATAGTATCATTACTGTCATTCTACAGAGGAGGAAATGAAGGTTAGGGAGGATACATAGGTTGCCCAAGGTCACATGGTTAGTACATGCTAGAACATGGACTTGAATCCTTACGTGGCTGACTCCAAATCCACGTATCAAGCTTTAGCCAGGTTGTTTCCCTGCGTCCAGCAGAAGACACACTCAAAGTCAGTTCAGTGAAGAAAGGGAGGCACATTCCAGGTGAAAGGAACAGCATGTTAGAGGGTTCAGAGGCAAGAGTCATGGCGTGTTCAAAGAACCCCATCTAGATCATGTTGTTGAGAGCGATCTAATGAAAGGAGAGACAGGTCAAGGGCAAGCCTGGAGAATCCCCACATTTTAGGATACAAGGGCAAAGAGGAGGAAGCAGGAAGGAGAGACTTAGCAGAATGAGGAAGGAAAACCTTCAAGCCACCAGGGAGTGAAGGGTGGGATGTCAGGCACATGAATCCCAAGGTCCGGAAGAGATGTTTTAGAGACTTACACAAAGATTCACTGCATAGGTCACCATCTGTTTCTCCCACACCGCCCAATGAAAGGACTGACCATGGGTGAACTGGCTGATGGATGGAATCACAAAATTGTAGAGCTGGGTCATGGGATCATTTCATGTAACCATCTAATTTTCCACAAGAGGAAATGGAGATCCAGAACTCTACGGTGGTTTTCCTAACATCGCATAGCTGATTAAGAGTTGTGATTAGAATTCAGATAATCTGACTCTAGCTCAAAACATTTCTGACATATATTCTATGCAAAGGACATGAACAGACAATCCACAAAGGAAATGCGAAAGGCCAATAAAACATGAAAATAATTGCTTAACTTCACTCATAATCAAAGAATCCACAATAGTATTGGGAAACAAACACACTTGTGTATTACTGGGGGAAATCTAAATCATAATAATCTTTTACGGAAGATATTTTGGCAATATGGAAATGGCAATATAGTATAGTGATTAACAATATCAGCCTTGAAGTCAGACAGTCAGGTTCAAAGCTAGGTCTGCCAATCACTCTCACTTATTTACCATTTTCTGGGCACAAGTCTCAGTTTCCACTGGAAAGTGTGTACATTAATAGTATTTACCTCATAAATTTGTTGTGAAGGTTAAATGAGATTATTTTTATAAAGCATTTAGCACAGTGCCTAGAATATAAACAGTCCAATAAATGGTATCCTCCTGATCTTTATATACAAAAAGTTGTACAAATATTCACATTCGTGGGCCTGGCAATTTCATATCTTGGAATTTATCTTACAGAAATGATCAGAACTGAGCACAAAGATTTATGTACATGGACATTCATCACAACATTATTTATAATAGTGAAAAATTGTAACCACAAATTCCCAACAATAGAGTGGTTAAATAAATGATGGTTCATCTGGTTGATGGAATACCATGTAGCCATTAAATATCATGCTGTAAAAGAACACTTAATCATCTGGGAAAACATCCATATCAAGGGACAAAAGCAGGTTATACAGCAATACATAAGCATAATGCCAATTTTATAATAAAACATACATATATGCATGTATTCTACACACATAGAAAAGAGTGAAAGGCAACTTGGTGGGAAGAACTTTGACATAAATCCATGCTGGTCATACGAATGCATGTCTATAGGAGACCCCTGTTCCCTGAATTGAGGAAAACCCAGTTCAGTGGATTGTGTTGTAAACTCTGTAACAAGGTTATGACAAAAAAATAAAAATAAAAATCAGTTCCTTTTTCTGATATTATCAAAACTATATAAATATTTGAGTTTAACAAGGCATTCTCCACTTTTTGGGTTTAAAAGACCTGAAAGGAATTTATATTTTATGGTTGAAAATGTATCTCAGCGTATTGGGATTTCTATATTTAACTTCTATTAACGCTTTTCAATGCCAGCATGAAAACATCTACCTTAGACAATCGTCCTCAGTGGTATTTCTTATGGGAAGCTGATTAGACTAAATAAAATAACGTAACAAACTAAACAGGCAAACCTCTGTGGATAGACACTGAAAAAGAATGTTAGAGTTGATTTCTTTACTATTTTCTTCCATCAATATGTCTCAGGAAACCTACAGAGGAATTATAGTACAAATGAGAAAAATAAAGAACACAAAGGAATAAGTGATCATTTTTCCACCCATATGATTCCAAATTGTTCACTCTAATAGACTTTGAAAAGAGTAGTTTGCATTCTCAGTCATAAATCACTTATCTACTCTTTCTAGCTGTCCATTATTTGTGTAACGTTTGGAACATACACGTCAAACAGGTCTTACAAATATAAAGAATCCAACATTATTCTGTTTTGGGGTTTTTATTGATTGATTTATTTATTTTGAGACAGGGTCTTGCTCTGTCACCCTGGTTGGCGTGCAGTGGCATGATCATGGTTCACTGCAGCCTCCACCTGGCATGATCATGGTTCACTGCAGCCTCCACCTCCCTAGCTCAAGCAATCCTCCTATCTCAGCCTCCCGAGTAGCTGGGACTACAGGTGCATGCCACCATGCCCGGCTAATTTTGTTTATTTTTTGTACTTTAATTTATAGGACAATTAAATTATAAATGTGTTTCTAATAACATGCTCTTGGACAAGTCACTTAACTTATCAAATCCTCAGTGTCTTCATTTCTAAACATATAGTATTGAACACAATGATTTCTAAGATTCCTTCTAACTCTAAAACTATACAGCAAATTATGGCACAAAATTAAATTAAATTTTAAAAACTGTGCTTCTCCTGGGAAAGAGGGTGGCCTTATTAAGAATTCATGTTGAAATTGTAGAAATTATAAAATGTCTACGTTAGCATTTTCAATGTTAAAGAAACACATTTCTGAGTATTATAGTAATTTTAAATCTGATTAATAGAACACCATAGATTAGTTACAATCAAGATTTAAATTATTCAAGTGATAAGCATGATAAGAAATTATTTTTTAAAAGATTTTTTTTTTTTTTTGAGATAGGGCCTTACTCTGTCAGCCACGCTGGAGTGCAGTCATGGGTGCTGTCATGGCTCACTGCAGCCTTGACCTCCTGGGCTCAAGCAATCCTCCCATCTCAGCCTCCCAAGTAGCTGGGACTACAGGTTTGCACCATCATACCCAGCCAAGTTTTTAATGTTTTGTGCAGACAGTGTCTTCTTACTGTATTGACCAGACTGGTCTCGAACCCCTGGGCTCAAGCAATCCTCCAGTCTTGGCCTCCCAAAGTGCTGGGATCACAGGCATGAACCACCATGCCTGGCTTTCAAAGTTCTTGTTACGTTTTGTGGACCAACCATTTGCGTAAATGCCTTTATACTTTGGTTTATATAAGAACACTCTAGTTTTGAAAGATAGTTTATAGTTTCACTGTACATTTTTATGTCTCATATGAATATAACAAATCTACGAATGTAGGCTTGATTATATCTTTTTATTTACAAAGATAAACTACTTCTGTAATAATAAACTATTTTCCCCAAGTAGTGTAGTTACTTGAGTAGGAGAGCCAGGACTGAAAACTAGATCTCAAACTCCAAAACCCCTCCTGTTTCTGCTATATCACATTGCCTCCAAGGTCATAAGGCTCATTTATTTTATAATTTTTTTTTTTTGGAGACGGAGTCTCGCTCTGTCGCCCAGGCTGGAGTGCAGCAGCGCGATCTCGGCTCACTGCAAGCTCCGCCTCCTGGGTTCACGCCATTCTCCTGCCTCAGCCTCCGGAGTAGCTGGGACTACAGGCGCCCGCCACCACGCCCGGCTAATTTTTTGTCTTTTTAGTAAAGACGGGGTTTCACCGTGGTCTCGTCCTCCTGACCTTGTGATCCGCCCGCCTCGGCCTCCCAAAGTGCTGGGATTACAGGCGTGAGCCACCGTGCCCAGCCAAGGCTCATTTAAAAGCAAGTTTTTAGATATCTTTGCAGCTGGCTTTTGTGCACAGCTAAGATTATTCAGTGGTTACAATTTTTTGTTTTGGTGTGGTTTGGTTTTGAGACAGGGTCTTGCTCTGTCGCCCAGGTTGGAGTGCAGTGGTGGAATCACAGCTCACGGCTACCTCTGCCTCCCGGGCTCAAGCAGTCCTCCCACCTCAGCCTCCTGAGTAGCTGGGACTACAGGCCCGTGTGCACATCACCAGGCCTAGCTAGTTTTTGTATTTTTTGTAGAGATGAGGTTTCACCGTGTTGCCCAGGCTGGTCTCAAACTCGGGAGCTCCAGTGATCCACCCACTTCGGCCTCCCAAAGTGCTAGAATTACAGGCGTGAGCCACCATACTCCACCAACAATCATTTTTAAGGAGGCTTTTATAAGTTCAGTTGAAACTCCTTTAAACATTTTTAACTACATTTATATATTTGATGTATTAGATTGCCTTTTAACATAACTCAGATGTCTATCTTAACAACAATTTCAAAAATTTCCCAGGTATCCGTATTATTCTTGTAAGTCTAACAAAGCATGTTGAATCATATATATATGATATATATGTGTTACTATAGGCCGGGCACGGTAGCCCACAACTGTAACCCCAGCACTTTGGGAGGTAGAGACGGGCTGTTCACTCGAGGTCAGAGGTTCGGGACCACCCTGCCCAACATGGCAAAACCCCATCTCTACTAAAAATACAAAAAAATTAGCTGGGCATACTGGCGGGTGTCTGTAATCCCAGCTACTTGGGAGGCTGAGGCAGGGAAAATTGCTTGAAACCGGAAGACGGAGGTTGCAGTGAGCCGAGACTGTGGCACTGCACTCCAGCCTGGGTGACAGACTGAGACTCTGTCTCAAAAAATTAAAAATAATAAGAAATAAAATAAAATTTGTTACTATAAATGCGTAACTACGCTGTCTTGACTTCTCTTAAGTGTTCCAATACTCTGTATGAATGTGGAAAGATTTCTATATAGAAATCACCAGCCTAAATCAATTATGGTATTTATTTAGAATAACAAGACTGACTTATTTAATCTAGATGTGAAATTCTCTTAAAAGTCACAAATATAAACAGATTCCTTCTTGACATAAAATATAAATATTATAGGTTTGATCTTCTTAAATGTTTATGTGCTTAAGTTTAAATCACCTCAAACTTTGGGTTTGGGTTGATTTTGAGGTTTGTGGCCTCAAGGGAGGCCTCTTTCCATCAGGGAGCACATGGGTGCAATGCGCTGGGAGCTGAGCCTGCCATCTGATCACTGGGCTTCTCATGGTTACTCCTGAATATTAGGGAGAATTAAAGTTGCTGCTTTGCATCAAAGACAAGTAGATTCTCTGGAGTCTCTCTTGGTACTGCCACATCCAGAGGCCAGAGTTAGAAAAGACTATCATCCCTAGAATTCAGAGACCTCAGAAATGAAGGTTGAGGCCATGTCCCCAGGCAAAGAAGTCTGGCCCACTGAACAACGGCTGGGAGCAAAGACTACACGGAATGGGTAGTAGAGGAAGGAAGTTATGAAAACCAACTTTGAGTTGTGAACAATAGCAAAACTGAGGACTGTGGTAGCTACTCATATACCTCTATTTATATAGGTATATGAGTGTCTACCTATCAATCAAGTATCTCTATACATAGGAGTAGCTCGCTCTCTCTGTACATATATATATACATATAATTTTTTTTTTTTTTTTTGAGACAGAGTCTTGCTGTGTCACCCAGGCTGGAGTGCAGTGGAGTGGTCACCACTCACTGCAGCTTCACTTCCCCAGGCTTAGGTGATCCTCCCATCTCAGCCTCCTGAGTAGCTGGGAAAACAGGCACATGCTACCATGCCTGGCAAATTTTTTTGTATTTTTTGTAGAGATGGGGTTTCGCTATATTGCCCAGGCTGGTCTCAAACTACAGGGCTCAAGAGATCTGCCTGCCTCAGCCTCTCAAACTGCCGGGATTACAGGCCTGAGCCACTGTGCCTGCGCCTTTTTTTTTTTTTAAACATATATTAACTACTTTCCTTTTTATTCCTTTCCCCTGGCCCCTGATATTTTATACAGTGGTTTTTGGTCATGATTTACTTGAATTTAGCCCATAGGTTGTGGGACATCAAGACTGGGTTGTGACTGCGCTAAAGAAAACAAACATTACCTAGAGATAGATACAGTGTTGGTCTCCCTGTGGGGAGAGGACAAGTGCATTGGAATGTTACTGAGGATCTGTTGTTGTTTATTGCTGTTACCTGGAGGCTTAAATTTAGGGAAAAGAGTGTATATGAACACGTAGCCAAAGATGTGGTCTGCAGTGGACAAGATGGGTTAGTGCTCAATAGCCACTCTGACACATTTGGTGTGTCTTCCACTACTGCAGAGGTGGAACAGCACACACTCCCTTTCACACTTCTTTGAAGCAAGGTTCTGAATATAATTTAGGTTCTCACGATGCGCCAGCTTGGTTCCAGCTTCACTTCTGCTGCTTTTGCTATTTCTACTGGCAAGCTTGGTCGAGGAGTCATTGAGTGTTTCTTCAATAGAGTTAACAAATGTCCCAGTGTGCAGTCACTAGCCTTGTAGGTATCCAAAGAAATCACAGGGCATCCATTTCACCAGTGTAGATTTCATGAGGGTGCCGTGACACTGGTGCTCGCAGCTGTAGGATCATAGGGCCTCCCTAATGGTAGTGGTTTCCTAATGGTGGTAGATTTCTGATCATGACTGTGGCAGTGTGGCTCCCAAGTCAGCAACTGTAGTGGCAGCTTCACAATGTGGCAGGCAGTTTCCTGTTACACAAAGGCCCTGATCTGGTTCCATGTGGTGGTTTAGACAGTCATTTTCAAAGTTCAACTTACAAGGGTTTCCTCAACCCTAAAAACAAGCCAGAAAGCCATTTATCATCCTATAACAAATTTCCTTCTGCTTAAACTCCCTAGAGTAGTGATATGGTTTGGCTGTGTCCTCATCCAAATCTTATCTTGACTTGTAGCTCCCACAATGGGATAGACCCAGTGGGAGGTAACTGAATCATGGGGGCGGGTCTTTCCCGTGCTGTTCTCATGATACTGAATAAGTCTCACGAGATCTGATGGTTTTATAAGGGGGAGTTTACCTGCACACGCTCTTTTCTTTGCCTGCTGCCATCCATGTAGGACGTGACTTGCTCCTTCTTGCCTTCCACCATGATTGTGAGGCCCCCTCCCCAGCCATGTGGAACTGTGAGTCCATAAAACTTTTTCCTGTATAAATTGCCCAGTCTTGGTTATGTCTTTATTAACAGCGTGAAAATAAATTAATATGAGTAGATTCTGACCTCTGCCAGGAAACCCCAATTCATTAAAAAGATCTTCCCACCTAGGTCTAAGTCTTTGGAATTCATCAGAATTCTCCCTTTTAAAATATTTTTCCGTATGGCAGGTTCACAGTCTTACATGTATTTAAACACCTTATCTCTCATGGCTTTGTCTGACTATGTCACGACTAATTTTATGAAAATTATTCTACTGTCAGCTCTGACTATTTTTCATTCCACTTTATCATCTTAGGTGCCTAATGACCCATGCTGTGCATGAGCTTCCCGGGATGCCCATGGACACTTCCTTCTAGCTGCTGGCCCGTGCTCTGAACTGTTCCCTTCTCCTTGCATCCCTCTCCTCCTTGGTCAGAATTCTGTTCCTCTGTGGACAGTTTAATCTAACAAACGAATTCAGGCTGAGGTAAGTGGGGGACCATAAATATAAAGTTCTAATATTGATAATAATAATAATCATAGCCACTGTTGGTATTTTTTGTTGACTGTGTGCCACATACTTTTCAAGAATTACCTCTTAAAAATACCCAAACTTAACGAGTTAAGTCCTATTATCCCCATTTTACAGATGAGGAGCCTGGGGCCTAGAGAAGTTAAAAAAACATGATCAAAGTCTTAAAGCTAGTAAGTGTTAGAAGCAGACTCAAATCCCTGGTTGAGTTCAGAGCCTATTCTCTTAACTACCGCACACTATTTCCTCTTCAAATGCAAAGGAGTGCTTTGAGAATGTTAGGTAGCCTTGTAACTTGATGGGAAAAAATTATTTTAGGATTTTAGGATTATGGAGTCTTCTACCAACAGAAGCATTTGTATTTTACTGAAATCAGGAGAGCTAAATATAAGACAGTAGGAGCTAAACAAGAAGATTCCATATTTTGTGGGAACACAACCATTTCTGTGGTAACAAGATAAGCATTTGGGCTTATTTTATTGTATATAAGGAATGAAACTGGGAAACATAAATATTTCAAGAAGGAGAAAGGCATATAGGTAAATGAGTAAAAGTAGAGAGATCTGGGAAAATCGAGAAAGGTTATTCTTATGATAAAAATATTTCATTAAAGAGTCCATATTATGATAAGCTTCTAAAAGATTAAAGTGGTATAGATAAAGCAGTAAATCGAGTTTAATGCAGGATTAGATAAGAGGCTGATAGTCTGTAATAACGATAAGATGCTTAAAGCTTAAGGTCACTGATTATTTGAAAAAGAGGAAAAGGTGAGCATGCAAAATGGATCTCGTGTTTGATAAATATTAGGTTCCCGAGGTAACAATAACCATAAATGATAAGGCAGAAACTTTGCGATCCTGCCACCTAACTGGAACGGCTGTATGGAGATCATTTCCACGTTAGGAAATTATGTGGAAAATCTAGTGAGGTTGTCAACATTCCAATATTATTAATAAAGTAAGGCATGCATAAATCCTATGGGCTTCTCTGGTGTCTATTTAACTTTCCAAAGTGGTCAATGAAGTACAGGGAGTGAAGCTTGGGCTAACTCATGTGTGTAACTAAACCTCTGTCTAGAGAGACCAACCAGTTAAATAGCTGATCTGGGCAATTCTATTTGCAGACACTTATGGACCCTTACCAATATTCTGTGGCCAAGTTGTTCTGGGCTCAATATGACAATAACCTCCATGGAAAGAACTTTAGGATAATGAATGAATAATCAGAGAGGCTATGAAAGTTTCCAAATAAAAATTAACGTATGCAAATGCCCTTATTTTATTGTAAAATTCACTTTTATTGTTGTTGCTATTATAACATTAAAAAATTTTTTTTGAGACAGGGTCTTGCTGTGTTGTCCAGGCTGGAGTCTAGTGGGACTATCATAGCTCACTACAGCCTCAACTTCCTGGGCTCAATTGATTCTCCCACCTCAACCTCCCAAGTAGCTGGGACTACAGGCACATGCCACAACACCCGGCTAATTTTTGTGTTTTTTTGTAGAGATGGGGTTTCACCATGTTGTCTAGGCTGCTCTCGAACCCCTTGGCTTAAGCAATCTGCCTGCGTCAGCCTCCCAAAATGCTGGGATTACAGGTATGAGCCATTGTGCCCATACATTTGGTACATTTTAACTGCCAAATGTAAAGCAACTTAATTTAATGATTTGCCCTTTGCCCAGAAAGTCATTAGGTATACATAGTTTCATCTTTTTGTTTTTCCTCCATAGTGCTAAACATAAAACTATTCCGTTCAGACTTTTGGTTTAGCTTTCTGAATCTATCCTCTACTCTCCACCATGCAAATTAAAGGTTCTGTTTTGATACTGGGAAAAAATGATCTAAGATTAAGAGAACATTGTGTGTATGTGTGTGTGTGTATAAATTAATTTTATATGATCACTTGTCCAAGCACAATCATATTTTCAAACTAAAAAGTGTGTCACAGTGGTTTCAGAAGAAATTAAATAATCTGGCAAGATGAAGAATGAAAAAGTTCCAAGTGAATGATCCTCTGGAGTGCAAAAAGGTTAGCTGTGAATATGCTTTTGAAATATACTACGGAGGATTCTCATCCTAAGATTATGGTCGTTCATGCCTCTAGGTTTAAGTGTTGCTCAATCAGCAAGGTGCTCAATTCACAGTGATTGCTGTGCATTTCCTTGTTGATCAAGAAAATGCATAATCTCAGCCCAGACACATTTACCAGCACATTTACCATAAAAATGAATATAAGAAATAGGATTTTGATTTAAATTTTCCAGTTGCAGCAGATCAAGAAAAATATATGCAGGAGAGGATTCCATTTGAAAAGCTCTGATTCAAATAAGTCCAAAGAGAATGCATCTTTATATACCTAATGTTGTCTCCGAATTAGATAGTAAGCTTTTCTAGCTCAGAGCCCTTGTCAATTTGATTAAACTCACAAACATGTGACTGACTCCGCCTCTGTTAAAAACACTCAAGCCATAGAACGACTGAGAAGCGTGTGCCTTTGTCTTTGTGAGTGGGTCTTTTGGCCAAGCGATCATTACACTAGCTAAAAGGGTGTACGGTTAAATTTAATACCCCACAACTGAATTCTCCAATCGCAGTTCACTGCAAAAAGTGATTTAAACAATGCAAATTTGAGTCCAGAATCTAGAACACCCTTCCAGGCACGGAGGTTTTCCGTTTAAAATGGCCCTCGGGAAATACACTCATTTTCAAAGTCGTTTTAAAAAGGCAGTTTTTGGAAGCTGCTGTCTCTTGCATATTCTCTTTCCAAGATTAAAGAACCTTCAGGTGACAACACCTAGGGTAAAAGGACAGGACATCAGGCCGCAGACGTGCGTGTGCGTGTGTGCACGCGCGTGCAGTCTCGCATAGGTGTGGAAAAAAGGTTCGAAGAGATTCCAAAATAAAAAAAATTCCCTCGGCCTACCCCCGGCCCCGAAGACCAACTCAGACCCCACGAGACAAACTGGAAAGTCTGCAAGCCCTCAGCCAGCCCGCCCCAGTCGGCGGGGGAGTGAGTGGAGCCGACCGGCCTTACGGCCCTGCCACGTTTGGGGGCGACTCGGTTTCTCCACGTATAACCCCGGGCGCGAGGTGTAGTTCATGCCGGAGTGGGAGCTGCACAGGGAGGCTACCCGGCCGCCCACTCGGCGCCCCTGGCCCGCGTTTCCCGCAGGCGCCGGCG
>NW_012101410.1:4329800-4350788 GCF_000951045.1 Mandrillus leucophaeus
GGGTGGGGGAGGGTCGCGGGAGGCCGTCGGGAAGCCACGTGGTGGCCCGGGGCCTCGGGGCTCCTTCTCCGTCGCGCCGTCCCTTCCGGGTCGAGATGACGGCCTTTTTCCCCCTTGGCGTACAAGTATTGAGTCCCTCGCCCTGGGAGGGAGACAGCGCTCAGCAAATTTAGATGAATGCAGCACTTCAACATGGGCTCTCGATCCTCATCCCCTGCTGGCTCTATTAGGACAGTAAAGTCCCCAAACTCCACTGAGGGCTCTTCACCCACTCTTCTTCCCCGTCCAAAGGAACCATCTCTTGAACTTCACGAAATCCAGGAGCAATGCTAAGCCTTTTGTATACATCACCTCATTTTCAGTCCTGTGAGGTGGGAGCTGGGAACTTCATTTTAATGGGAATAAAATGTGGCCTACAGCTGGTTGGGGTGGAGCCAGGACTTGAGGTCCAGTTGTGCTTATTAACTTCAAGGTCTCCATCTTTTTATAATGCTCAAGTTCATCCTCTCAGCTGCCTCTTGGCTAGCCCAGCATCCCCCTTTGCTGTCCAAACACCCACACCAGCCAGGACACACTGTCTGGAACATGGTCTGACAAGGGGATTAAAAACTTGAAATCAAGGTTGTCCAAAAAATCTGGGGCATACGGTTTATGTTGATGTATCGTTGATAATTTACAGATGTCCCACTCTGTAATGTACTACCAGAATAACCACTTATGATCATCAAATTCTTAGGAAATAAAATCCAAACCAAAGAAAATTGACTCATGGTAGGTACTCTATTCTGGGATTTAACTTTTTTTTTTTTCTTGTAAACCATAGCTGTTCACTAAGAGGTTTCTTTCTTTCTTTCTGTTTCCTTTTTTTCTTTATTTCCTTGTCACTGACTTGAAGCTCAAGAGTGTATTTTCTACTAGGGAACTGTCTTGGGTTGCCAAGGATTTGCGTGCAAGCAATTTATTAAGGAAGTGCTTCCAGGAGAAACTAGAAAGGGAAGCAGAATAGGAAAGAAGCAGCCAAGCAAGGGAGCAATTGAAGGTGAAGTTCCAGCCCCAGCGAGATCCCCAGCTAGTTCTGGAGCATAAATTAGAATTTATCCCAACTCGAGGCAAGGGAGCTGGGGTTTTCATAACCCTGCACCAATTAGTCACTGGGTATAGTCTTTCCTGGAAAGGGTCAGGGACAAAAATACCTAGCACTTCTGGTTCTGGGGTGAGTCTGGATGAGTCTAGGCACTTCATTTAAACGTGTTAAGTGAGTCTAGGCACTTAATACCTCTTCTGCAGTGAAGTGGCTCCTGTAGATTAAGGGAACGAAGTTCTCTAAAGTTAGGTGTATGAACCTTTAGGACTAAACCACTTAGAAGCTGGGGGCCAGGGGCAATGAACTGGAAAGGGGGATATGAAGGGATCTGGGCAGAGCACCAATACCACCCATGACAGTCCACCCCTTGCACCACTTAGATCCACACATGCATTAGTTCGTTCTCAGGCTGCTATAAAGAAATACCTGAGGCTGCAAAATTTAGAAAGAAAAGAGGTTTAATTGGCTCATGGTTCTGCAGGCTGTACAGGAAGCATGGTGGCTTCTGCTTAGCTTCTGGGGGGATCTCAAGCAACTTTCAATCATGGTGGGAAGTGAAAGAGAAGCAGGTACATCCTACATGGCCAGGGCAGGACCAAGGAAGAGAAGGGGAGATGCTACACACTTTTAAGCAACCAGATCTCACCATCACTCACTCATGAGAACAGCACCAAAGGGGAAATCCATCCCCATGATCCAGTTACCTCCCATCAGGCCCCTACCTCCAACACTGGGGATTACAAATCCACTTGAGATTTGGGTGTGGACACAAATCCAAACCATATCAACGTGCTTCTCACATCACTTTCATTTCATCATGTCACAGCTTATTCAAAATTCTAATTGGTTACAGATCTAGTAGGACAGACCATAGATAGCCCTTGTTGCTGCAGGTGGTCCTAAGACAATAACATATTCATTCATCATCTGTATTAGTGCCCTCTCATGGTGCTAACCTGAGACTGGGTAATTTATGAAGAGGTTTAATTGACTCACAGTTCAGCATGGTTGGGGAGGCCTCAGGAAACTTACAATCATGGTGGAAGGGGAAGCAAAGACATCCTTCTTCACATGACTGCTGGAAGGAGAAGAATGAGAGCTGAGTGAAGGGGCAAGCCCCTTATAAAATCATCAGATCTCATGAGAACTCACTCACCATCACTTGAATAGCATGGGGGGAACCACCCCCATGATTCGGTTACCTCCCACGGGGTCCCTCCCATGATACTTGGGGATTATGGGAACTACAATTCAAGATGAGATTTGGGTGGGGACACAGTCAAATTATACCATCATCTTTCTTCCCTATCATCCATTCTAGATTCTCCTCAACCTCAGCTAGCACCCTCCACACATACGCCCCTTTTTTTTTAGACGGAATCTCACTCTGTTGCCAGGCTGGAGTGCAGTGGAGCAATTTTGGCTCACTGCAACCTCTCCCTCCTGGGTTCAAGTAATTCTCCTCCTTCAGCCTCCCAAGTAGCTGGGACTACAGGTGTGCACCACCACACCCAGCTAATTTTTTTTGTATCTTTAGTAGAGATGGGGTTTCACCGTGCTGGCCAGGATGGTCTCTATCTCCTGCCCCTGTGATCCACCTGCCTCGGCCTCCCAAAGTGCTATGCTTACAGGCATGAGCAACCATGCCTGGTCTTCAACTAGCCCTGCTGCCAGTGTAGGTGACTTGCCCAATAAAGTGACCCAAAACTTCATCTCTGAGGGATCTGAACTCTGTACTACCATGTCTTTATTAGGTAATGGTTTTTGAGTGGAAGAATATTCCTCCTTGCCCCATTATATAGCAGCAGCCCTACCTCCTTATAATAATGGTCAGTTACCCCTACCATTATATAACCGCTTTCCCCCCCCGCCCCCTTTGTGGAATCCAAAATAGGACAGTAGCTGTAGTTTTGTTTAGTGGGACTCTTCTTGTGTCCACTGGTGCAAAGCATTTTCCCTTCAGGAACTAGAACCTCTAGACCCAATGCTCTACAATTGTGAGGACAGGAAGCATACATTCCCCTAAGAAGGTGTCTGAGAGTGATGGTGAGCCAGGCTACTCGTATTTCCACCCTTTGCTTCCAAGACTCATGCACTCAACTCACTAGAGATGCAATATAGTATAATGGTTATTGGTTTAAGTCACATACTGCATCCTGAAGCAGAGTGCCCCAACCTCACAGAGTATCATTTCTAAGTTAGTGCCTAGCTATGCCTTCAAAAAATGGTTATGATATTATCAGGATAGATGTTTCTGAATGGTGTGATATGTTGTGGGACCAGTGGATCTCACAGGTATGTGACTACCGACGTACTTCCTTTACCAAAAAGCGAGGAAAGAAATGCTTTGTGGATTCTGTTAGTAAATCAGATATTCTGAGTCCCATATTAGTAGATCTTGGCAAAGCACTGCAAGCAGGAAGGGCAAATCCATACACAGAATTTGTACCAGTCCCAGTCAGAACAAAATGATGTCCATTCTTTCCAGGATGAAAGAAGTCCTACTTAATTAACTTGCCACTAAGTCTCTGGTTGGTGTCCTCAAGGAATGGCCCTATACTGGGCACTCAGAGTCAGTCTATGTTATTGATAGATCAGACTTTTTTAGGGGGAGAGAGGAACAAAAAAAGTCTGTCTTGCTCTGTCACCCAGGCTGGAGTGCAGTGGTGCCATCTTGGCTCATTGCAACCTCTGCCTCCTGGGCTTAAGTGATCCTCATGCCTCAGGCTTCAGAGTGGCTGGGATTACAGGCGTGCACCACCATGTCTGGCTAATTTTTGTATTTTCAGTAAAGACAGGGTTTTGCCATGTTGACCAGGCTGGTTTCAAACTCCTGGCCTCAAGCAATCTGCCTGCCTTGGCCTCCCAAAGTGCTGGGATTACAGGCATGAGCCACTGCACCTGGCCAGATCAGACATTTAGCAGTGGCAGTGGCTACATTAGCTATGGTGAGAAGAAGTTCATGCTTTTGGACTCATGCATAGCCTCCATTTCTGTCACCATAGGTACTACATTCATGAACCTATTAGGCAAGAACTAGGGTAGCAGCTAAAGACAAAGGCTGGCTGATACCTTCTGGATTAGTCATCATGTTTACGTGGTCACTTAATGCCTCTTCTGCAGTGAATGCTCTCTGGTAGGCATTAATGTGTGATGCAAGAATCTGCATCCCCATTGTGCCCACTCCTATAGGTCTTCTTCCCCCAAAACTCCTTGCCTCCATTTTCTTATTGTGCACCTTCCAGACCCAAGACCAACCAGTGGAGTCATTTGCTACTGGTATATTAGTCCATTCTCACAGTGCTATAAAGAGCTAGCTGAGACTGGGTAATTTATAAAGTAAAGAGGCTTAATTGACTCACAGTTCTGCAGGTTGTACAGAAGGCCTCAGGAAACTTACAATCATGGTGGAAAGGTGAACGGGATGCCAGCACACCTTACACGGTGGGAACAGGAAGGGGGAGAGAGCAAAGTGGGAGGTGCTATACACTTTCAAACAACCGGATCTCATGAGAACTCTTACCACGAGACAGCACTAGGGGGATGGTGCTAAACCATTAGAAACCCACTCCCGTGATCTAGTCACCTCCCACCAGGTCTCACCTCCAACCCTGGGGATCACAATTCAACATGAGATTTGTGTGGGGACACAGCCAAACCATATCAACTGGGAAGTCCAAGATCAGCCCCAAGGTGCTGGCAGATTCAGCACCTGAACCTGAGGGCCTGCTTTATAGTCAGCCATCTTCTCACTGTTACCTCACATGTTGGACAAGACTAGCTAACTCTCTGGGGCTTCTTTTATAAGGGCACTAATCTAGTCATAAAGGGGAGCCCTCATAACCTAAGCACCTCCCATCTTGGGACTAGGATGTCAACATGTGAATTTTGCGGGGAACACAAACATTGAGTCTATAGCACCAAGCAAGGTTGTGAATTAAGGTGAAGTTCCAGCCTCAACCTGACCCCTTAGGAGCTTTTGAGAATAAATTACCAAGGAGTTTGTCCTACCTGAAAGCAAGGGGGCTAGGCTTTTATACTCCCACACCAGTAAGGAGTATATAGGCCACCATGGGGGTTTGTGAGTTCCCAGACGTTTTTGGTTCTGGAAGCATCTGAGTGAAGAGGTTCCAGGGTACCAAGAGGAGTCCTCTGAAGAGAATTGCCGATATGAACTCTTGGGAGTAAAGCCTGTAGAAACTGGGGGATGGGTACACTGAACCAATTAGGAGGAGATGTTAGGGGATTCAGACAGAGTACCACAACTACTAAAGAAGCTAAGATTAATATATAGGTAACTGACATAGAGCTTCTTGCAACTGACAAAATGGTAAACTAACCTGGGTTTCTGGCTTCCCCCTCCTCCCCAGAATCTAGCTTTGAGGAAACCACTGGTGGAGACATAAAGACTTTGGGTCCCCATGTGTGGGTTGGTGAGGGCACAGTGCATGACAGCTCTAAGCATCAGAGAAACAGTTGCAATGGAAAGATTCTGAGTAGACCATTACCTGCTGTGTCTGGGTTATAGAAGACTGTGACTTCCATGTTGCTAGTAGACTCCCTCTATTGTGTTGTTGGGTTGCATGCTTTGATATAGCAAGCAGCTTTACCAAAGCATGCAACCCCAGAACACAATGCTGCAGAGGCCCACATGGCAAGGCGATGCAGGAGGCCTCCAGTCAACAGCCTGCAAGGAACTGTGCCCCTCAACCCAACAACTCTCAGGAAACTGAATTCTGTCAACATGTGTTGGGAAGAGGATCCTTTTCCGGGTGAGCCTTCAAATGACAACACAGTCCTGATCAATAACTTGAGTGTGGCCCGTGAGAGACCCTGAAGCAGAAGATCTAACTAAATCATGCTCAGATCTGTGATCCATAGGAACTGTAAGATAATATCTGTATGTTGTTTTAAGCCACTAAGTTGTGGCAATTTGTTAAATAGCAATAGACAGCAAATACAAGCTTTCTGCAGCTGGTCTTTAGGCTTGAGCATACCTACCCTGTGTATGGTTATCAGTGTACAGGTCTTACCTACCTGCTAGAATATAACGCCCAACTTTGGATCTCCCTGCAGCAGCTAAGGTCTTGCCCTGCACATTGGAAGCATACAGTAAAAGATTCCTTTGCAGGAACTCCATGCCTAAATACCAGGCATTTATAATAATAATAACAAGAAATGATTTACTTACTTGCTATCTGCCAGATCTTGTTCTAGGTCATTTAAAATCTTAATTAATTAATGAAAAAAAAATTTTTTTAAGATAGGGTCTTGCTCTTTTTAAAGGTAGGGCCAGGTTAGAATGCACAATCATAGCTTACTGTAACCTCAAACTCCTGGGCTCAAGTGATCTTCCTGCCCAACCTGCCGAGTAGCTAGGACTACAGGCATGTACCAAACACTGGGCTAAATTTTTAATTTTTAATTATTTTGTAGAGATGGGTCTCACTATATTGCCCAGGTTGGTTTCAAACAGTTCTCCTGCCTCAGCATCCCAAAGTGCTGGGATTGCAGGCATGAGTCACTGCATCCAGCCAAATTTTCACATTATTTAATCCTCATAGCCATCATATTAAGTAGGTTCTATTAGGACTTCCATTTCTTTCTCTTTTTTTTTTTTTTTTTTTTTTGAGATGGGGTCTCACTCTGCCACCCAGGCTGGAGTACAGTGGTGCGATCTCCGCTCACTGCAACTTCCGCCTCCTGGGCTCAAGTGATCCTCCCGTCTCAGCCCCACAAGTTGCTGGGAGTACAGGCGTGATCCAAGACACCCAGCTAATTTTTGTATTTGTTGTGAGACAGGGTGTCACTATGTTGGCCAGGCTGGTCTTAAGCTTCTGAACTCCATCCGCCTCGGCCTCCCAAAGTGCTAGGACTACAGGCATGAGCCATCGTACCCAGTCAGGACTTCCATTTTTATGAGAAACACGATGCTTATAGCCAACAAAGAACTCGCTAAAGTCTGACACTGCCACTAACTGAGCCGGAACAGTCAGTCTGAAACCTGGACAGCCCAGTTTCAGAGTCTGTGTCGCCTGTTAGAATTGAGAAGAGATGGCGATCAGAACCACATAAACATTGTCATTTTCTGAAGCACCATTAAAAATTCCAACTCCTCAGTGTCAGCTGTCGGAGGGCAGGATTGTACCTTGTTTGACATGAAATCCCACCATTAATATTCAAAACACAGAACTAGTAGGAGCCTTTAAAAATCGGTTGAATTAGTGAATAATGAATGAATGAATGTGACACCTTGAGTAGGATGTGGGGTGGGAAGAACAGGGAACATAGAGAATGTTCTGTTTCTAGATATTACAGTAGCAGAATCACATGGCTCATTCCAACATGTTTCTGTACAGTTGCTATCAATATTAGCTCTCCCAGTACTTTTCTGATAGCATGAGTCGGAAATATGGTGCATTTTTCTTGATTTGAAATTGAGAGCAGAAATAATTCATAAGAGGTAAGTGAAGTGGAAGGCGGTTATTGTCCCTAACAAATGTGTCTATCTCTTACTGGTCTATACACATGTGCACACACCGAGAGCCCTGGATAGATCTAATTCTGCATTCATGCTAGTCTATTGCCTGCAGGGATAAGTGAGGTTATATAATGGGCTGGTTCAAAGAATGTGCTTGCTTGTATATGCAAATATCTGTCTAAATTGCTTAAAAATAACAAGTTTCTTAATACCCTAAACTGGGGGAATTTGGTTTGAAATGTTTAGACATTACCCCTCATTAGGCCTGCCTACTACAAATATATGAAATGAAAAATGGCTTCTTTCAATGCCGAGTTTCTTAGCCACATAATAGTTTTAGAGTAAAGGAAGAAGTTTAAGTCTTTTCTTATATTTCATTCATATTTTAAGTACTTGGGTCAGGATAATAATTTTATTTGTTAACAATTTTTGGCTGGGCACTGTGGCTCACGCCTGTAATCTCAACACTTTGGGAGGCCAAGGTGGGTGAATCACCTGAGGTCAGGAGTTTGAGACCAACCTAACCAACATGGCGAAACCCCGTCTTTACTGAAAATACAAAAAATTAGCTGGATGTGGTGGTGTGCACCTATAATCCCAGCTATTCAGGAGGCTGAGGCATGAGAATCACTTGAACCCGGGAGGTGGAGGTTGCAGCGAGCCAAGATCACGCCACTGCACTCCAGCCTGGGTGACAGAGTGAGACTCTGTCTCAAAAAAACAAAAAATAAAGAACAAAAAAAATTTGATGATTAGGCTGCTTTGGTTATTTAACACAGACACAAAATGTATGGTAGAGTTCCACTAACTATGTTGTCATCATCTACTTAGTAGAAGTGGACTCTGCGGTTTTTATTTATTTATTTATTTATTTATTTAATTTTATTTTTTTGAGACAGGGTCTCACTCTGTCACCCAGGCTGGAGTGCAATGGCATGAGCTCAGCTCACTGCAACCTCTGCCTCCAGATTCAAGCAATTCTCCTGCCTCAGCCTCCCAAGTAGCTGGGATTTACAGGCGCACACCACCATGCCCAGCTAATTTTTGTATTTTTAGTAGAGAAGAGGTTTCATCATGTTGGCCAGGCGGGTGTTGAACTCCTGACCTTAGGTGATCCGGCCACCTCAGCTTCCCAGACTCTGCTATTTTTGGTGGTGCTTTCTGCTGTCTAAGAAAACTAGGTGCAGCTAACTGACCTGCATTTTCTTGGCCTCTCTTTTGCCTTTCTCTTTTCTTTGATTGCCATCCTGACTGTGGCACACAAAGCTGGTCACACCGAGCCCTGGTTCACACCTTTGACCTACTCTCCTGGTCTCCTCAAAATAAAGGGTACAGTCCTTGGCCTGGCCTTCCTGGCCTTTGTCATCCAGCCTCTACTCCTATCACTGACTTCATCTGTCAAAGGTTTCTCCCACTCTCCAGCCTCCATCTTTCTTCTCTCTCCTCCATTTTCAGTTTCTCAAATTTTCTATGATTTCCAAAGTCTTTAGGCCTTTGCACACATGATTCCCTCTGTCTTTTTCACCTTTCTTGTCCACTCCCTGGATCTTGACTGACTCTTGGGCTTCCTGCTAAGATGTCAGCACCTTTGAAGCACTCCCTCAGCTGAGGTGGGGTGCTGCATTAGTCTGTTTTCACACTGCTGATACAGACATACTTGAGACTGGGCAATTTACAGAAGAAAGAAGTTTAATGGACTCACAGTTCCATGCAGCTGGGGAGGCCTCACAATCATGGTGGAAGGTGAAAGGCACATCTCACATGGACGCAGACAAGAGAAGAGAATGAAAGCCAAACGAAAGGGGTTTCTCCTTATAAAACCATCAGATCTCACAGACTTACTACCACAAGAACAGTATGGGGGAACCACCCCCATGATTCAGTTATCTCCCACAGGGTCCTTCCCACAACATATGGGAATTATGGGAGATACAATTCAAGATGAGATTTGGGTGGGGACACAGCCAAACCATATCACGTGCCCTCCTCAGGGCTCCTGTGGATCCCAGAAGACCCCCTGCTGAGGGTCCACTTCATTAACCTTGTCCAACTCCCTGCTGGCCCATGAGCTCCTAGAGGGCTGGGACCCTGTACTGTTTGCTTCAGTACCCTGCACAGGGGCCTGGGTCATGGAAGAAATTTTAAAAACATAAAAGGAAAAATATCTGTTAATGAATGTCCTCATTACTCTCCTGTAACCTTCGTTTTTCCACTTTGGGGGGGATCTAAACTGCAATTAGTACAGTTAGTAGAGTTTGTAAATTTCATTCCAATTGAATGACAGTTTAAGTAAAATAAAAGCTGTTAGCACAATAGAAAATTTTTTTGAAAGCAAAATGAAATTAACTTTGGAAATTTCAATCACATGAAATTAATTTCTATAATTTAAAGCATACATTTGAAAAACAGCTTCTCAAATCTTGGAATCAAGCACTGCTTCTAAATCAATCTATTTTCAATGCTTGCAGACCCCCATCGCTGTATGAGAATATGGCCATAAAGGCGATGCTGCCTCTCACCCTCCCTCGCAACTTTTCTTAGAAAGCGTGACATGCATTTTTTTTCTGCTGGCATTATAATGAAAGGAAGGGTAAATATAGTAAGATTTTGCTTCATGTAGTGCTATAGGACATAAAAATAGATAGGAAGGTCTAAAGAACTGCCCTAAAATATAGTGTTTATGAACTAAATTGATTTTTATTTAGAACAGAATTCTCTCTGTGCAGTGCACACTGTTGCCTTTGGTATCTCCCCTGGTATTATTGGCAGTAATAACAGTCTCACCAAAGAGAAGGGATATAACTTTGATAATTTGGGAGTGTTCTCAATCAGGCCTCAACGCCCTCCTAGGTGGAATTGTCTTCAAAACTGGTGCTGGAAGTTGATAAAGTCAAGGCTTTATTTTTACTGTAAAGGTTCTGATGGGCCTTGTTCTAAACTCTTTGTAAACGATAAATCACTGTTAGAATTTTGTTTAGAGTCTGAAACTGCCTTTATCGGTTTGAATTTTTAGAGCCGGGGGCTGAATTTCCTGTTCGTGTACATCACGTAGCTCTTATTCTAGGAAAAACTCCAGTGACATTCTTGTTCAGTAAAGTGAAGTAGGCCTGACCCTATTTATCAAGACTGACTTCTTAGGTTTGCTGAAAAGACATTCAATGGCTCACCAGGCAAGTCAAGAAATGAGAACACCACCAAAAGAGAGCATAAGATAAACAACAGAAATTTACTGCCCACAGTTCTGGAGGCTGGGAAGTCCAAGATCAAGGCAGCAGCAGATCTGGTTTCTTGTGAGGGCTCATGCCTCATAGATGGCACCTTCTGTGTGTCCACACATGGTGGAAGGGACAAACAAGCTCCCCAGGCCTCGGTTGTAAGGGCATTAATCCCATTCATGAGGGCAGTGTTCTCATGACCTAATCACCTCCCCACCTCTTCATACCATCACTGTGGGGCTTAGGTTTCCATGTGAATTTTGGGGGAACACAAAAATTCAGACCATAGCAGAGGATGTATTCACTTCTTAGGGCTGCCATAACACAATGCCATAAGCTTGGTGGTTTACAAAAACAGGTACCTATTCTCTCACAGTTCTGGAGGCCAGAAGTCCAGAATCAAGGTGTTGGCAGGATTGGTTCCTTCTGGTGGCTATGAGGAAGAATCCCTTCCACATCTCTTTTCTAGCTTCTGTTGGTTGTCAGCAATCATTGGTGTCCTTTGGCTTATAGAAGCATGACTCTAATCTCTGCCTCCATCATCACAGGCCCTCCCACTTTGTGTCTTTGAGTCTGTGTCCCTCATCTCCCTCTCCTTTCTCTTAGAAGGAGCCCAGTCACTGAATTTAGGTCTACCCTAAATCCAGGATGACTTTATTTAAAGATCTTTAATTACATCTGCAAGGACCCTATTTTTTTTAAGTTCTGGGGTACAAGTGCAGGACGTGCAGGTTTGTTACATAGGTAAACATGTGCCATGGTAGTTTGCCGCACCTGTCAACCCATCATCTAGGTATTATGCCCCACATGCATTAGCTATTTATCCTGATGTTCTCCCTCCCCCCAACCCCATGATGGGCCCTCGTGTGTGTTGTTCTCCTCTCTGTGTCCATGTGTTCTCATTGTTTAGCTCCCACTTATGAGTGAGAACATGTGGTGTTTGGTTTTCTGTTCCTGTGTTAGTTTGCTGAGGATAATGGCTTCCAGCTCCATCCATGTGCCTGCAAAGGACACGATCTCATTCCTTCCTTTTTATGGCTGCATAGTATTCCATGGTATATATGTATTGTATTTTCTTATGAGGTCACATTCACTGGTACCAGAGGCTATGACACGGACATATCTTTTTGGGGGACATAATTCAACCCACACTAGAGAAGGAAAATTCACCAAGGTAAAAAAAAATTCTTGCTGCTTTGACCCTCTCAAGAGCCGTTTATATTTTGACCTTCTGAATTTTCTCCTCCAACCACTGAGGCTAACCCCTGCCCCTTACAGTGTTTACAATAAAACCAGAATATGAGATATCATTGTGAGGAGAGCTTGAAGACTGAAAAAGAGAAAAAATAACCAATAAGCAAGGAAGGAAGACTGGTATTAAAACCCTAAAAGATCAAAATATAGAACTAGTGACATATAACATAATCTCATTTTTTGACAAAAAATAATTGCATATATGCTAAAAGGATATATGCCAAAAGTACACAGGGATTCCCTGGGTTTGGGGAGTATAGAATCTTAAATTCTTTCTTTATGTGTATTTATATTCTATAACTTTATGTAATTTAAAAACATATTTTTAAACATAAGAACTAATTGTTTATTAAAAGATATGAAATCTACTGGGCATGGTGACTGACATTTGTAATCCCAGTGATTCAGGAGGCTGAGATGGGAGGATCGCTAGCGGTCAGGAGTTTGAGACCAGACTGGGCAACATAGCAAGACACCATCTATTAATAAAAATAAAAAAACGTAGCTGGGCATGGTGGCATGCACCTGTAGTCCCAGCCATTTGGGAGGCCCAGGTGGGAGGATTGCTTGAGTCCAGGAGCTCGAGACTGCAGTGAGCTATAGTTGTACCGCTGCACTCCAGCCCGGGCAACAGAGCTCTCTGTCTCAAAAAAAAAAAGATAATGAGATTCTAGTATCTTAGTCCATTTAGGCTGCTATAACAAAATACCATAAATGGGGAGACTTTTAAACAAGAAAAACTTATTTCTCACAGTTCTGGAGGCTGGGAGTCCAGGATCAAGGCACCAGCAGATCTGACATCTGGTGAAAGCTCACTCTCTACTTCATAGATGACTTCTCTTGCTGTGGCCTCATGTGGTAGAAGGGGCAAGGCAGCTCCCTGGGGCCTCTTTGATAAGGGCACTCATTCCATTCATGAGTGCTCTGTCCTCACGATCTAACCTTCCTCCAACAGCCCCTCCTTTTAATGCCATCGTGTTGTTGATTAGATTTCCAACATATGAGTTTTGGGAGGACACATTCAGACCATAGCACGCAAGATGGTAAAGGATTACTCACCTGGTCTGGTCTTTCCAAGAGGCAATTACTCTGAGTCAAGTAGAGAAGGTGGGACAGGAGTCAGTTGGCACCTTTCCCTGAATCTCCCTTTACAGCCTCCACACACCATATCCTGGGGTTTGGCCACTGTCCAGATGATCTTACTGAATTGTAGATGTGAGAGCTGGAAGAAACCTTACAGATCAACCTCCTTATTTTATAGACCATGAAAGAGAGCCCTAGAGAAGGTAACAGGCTCTCCCAAGGCCCCACGGACAGACATAGAGCTGAGACCAAACCCCAAGAATTGCATTTCCCAAGTGGAACTTCTTCCATTAAATGCAGGCAGCTGTTGTCAAGGTCTTGTCCATGAACCAGTGAACTAACACAAATTATAGTGCCCATTTCCAGTTCAACTTCTAATGAATACACCACATATCTGTGCCACTACTAGGTGTGCAACATTTGTTAAGACTTATTCGTAAAACTATTACTAACTACCTGCACCCCATCCAGTCACTGGGTAATAAAGACAGTTAGGCACATCTTCAGGGTGCTACCTAGTTAACAAGAAACTAACCTAAATGTCCCAGGCCTAGCTAGGTTGTGAATACAAATGAGACCATTTTAATATAAAGACATAACTCTCTGTGACTGGAGTTCCCAACTGCTGTCTTAGAATTTTAACACCCTTGCAAATCCCTGCCCAGGTTATTTTAGGGAGTCTCAGGTCATAGGGATGTAAAGGTTTGGGGTTTGCTTGTGGTGTCTCACAGACATTCAGCAGTAGCTCTGCTCATGGTCCTCCCAGGGCCTCATCTGGGAAGTCAATGGTCCAAAAACTATTTGAGGAGATATGTTTATTAATTTTAGGTGTCAACATAGGTATGTCACGGTACTCAGATATTTGGTCAAATAATTCTAGATGTTTCTGTGAAGATTTTTTTAAAGGTAAGTTAACATTGAAATCGCCAGGTGTGGTAGATCACACCTGTGGTCCTAGCACTTTGGGAGGCCAAGGCAGGCAGATTGCTTGAGCTCACAAGTTCAAGACCAGCCTGGGCAACATGGTGAATCCCTATGTCTACCAAAAACAAAAAACGAAAATTAGCCAGGAGTGGTGGTACGTACCTGCAGTCCTAGCTACTTGGGAGGCTGAGGTGGGAGAATGGCTTGAGCCCAGGAGATGGAGGTTGCTGTGAGCCGAGATCATGCCACTACACTCTAGCCTGGGCAATAGAGCCAACCTTATCTCAAAACAAAACAAAACAAAACAAAACCAAGACCAGATTAATATTGAAATCAGTAGACTTTGAGTAAAGCAGATGACCTTCCATAATGTGGGTGGGCCTCATCCAGTCAGTTGAAGTTCTTAATAGAAAAAAAGACTGACCTCGCTGGAGAAAGAGGGAATTCAGCCAGTAGACTCGGCCTTTGGACTCTAACTGCAGCACCTCCCTGGGTCTCTAACTTTGCTGGCCTACTCTACAGAGTTTGCCAGTTGCTGTAGTCATTTTAAGGGCTAATTCCTTAAAATCAATCAATCTCTCTCACATCTATACACTTTTTACTTTATTATTATTATTTTTTTAAGTAGAGAGAGGGTTTTGGTGTTTGCCCATGATGATCTCAAACTCCAGGACTCAAGTGATCCTCCTGCCTGCCTCAGCCTCATAAAGTGCTGGGATTATAGGTGCAAGCCTCCATGCCCAATCTCATTGGTTCTGTTTCTCTGGAAAACCCTGGCTAGTGCGGAAGACTCAACCATCACTGTTAGTGCCAACCTAGAGAACCCTGTTTCCTTGACAGTCTAGTCACCAAAACTTTGTGGCTTCTTCACAGCTGCCATCGGACCTGCTATTCGTCCTGAGAAGGAAATGAGAGGACCACCATCCTCAATTCTGTGTCAAACTTGCTAGTTAGAGGTTGGGCTCGGTAGCTCACGCCTATAATCCCAGCACTTTGGGAGGCCAAGACAAGTGGATCACTTGAGGCCAGGAGTTTGAGACCAGCCTGGCCAAAATGGTGAAACCTTGTCTCTACTAAAAAAAAAAAAAAATACAAAAAGTAGCCAGGCATGGTGGCACATGCCTGTAATCCTAGCTACTCAGGAGACTGAGGCACGAGAATTGCTTGAACCCGGGAGGCAGAGGTTGCAGTGAGCCAAGATCACACCACTGCCCTGCAGCCTGGGTGACAGAGTGACTCTGTCTCAAAACAACAACAACAGCAACAAAAACTTGCTAGCTAGAGCCCTGAAGCAGCTAATAGATGATTAAAAAAACCATAATGCCTATGGAAAAAAGGACTCATAAATAACTTAAAGACATTTGTTACTAAAATAAAAGCACAAGGATAGCAAACTAAATAAACATATTACTAACTATATATAGATTGAAAATGAGTAATAGTACTGGATATTTTTCCATTTCCCAACTTTTACTACCTGAACAGTTTTTAGGATTTGCCTTCTCTATGGTTTCAAAAATAAGCTTGTAAATCATAGATAACACACACGCTAAATTTTTTTCCCTCTTTTTGCGGGGGAGGGGACAGTGTCTTGCTCTGTCACCCAGGTTGAAGTGCAGTAGTTGCAATAACAGTTCACTGCAGCCTCCACCTCCCAGGCTCAAGCAATCCTCCCGCCTCAGCCACCATAGTAGCTGGGACTATTGGCATGCACCACCATGCCCAGCTAAATTTTTGAATTTTTTTGTAGAGACGGGGTCTCCCTATGTTGCCCAGGTTGGTCTTGAACTCCTGGACTCAAGTGATCCACCTGCCTCGGCCTCCCAAAGTGTTGGGATTACAGGTGCGAGCTCCCGTGCCTGGCCCTATGTCTTCTATGTCTGATTCTTCATGCGCATATTGCATGTGCTTTGTACTTTTTAGAATGGAGTTGTTGATTGTCTTGCCTCTCATTTTTCTATTGTGGTCCCAGAGGTGTGGAATAGCTGGAATAAAACAGTACCATCATCGCCTATTATGTGAGGAAGGCATTATTATCCCTATGGTGCAGAAATGGAAACTGAGGCTCAGAGATGTCAAATAATTCTCTTAATGTCACCCAGCTAGACTGTCCCAAAGCTGGCCCTAAGCCCAGGGCTATGTGAATCCAAGTTGACATTGCCTTTTTGATTGAGATGGTTTGAGTAATTTTTATCGAATTGGCTTAATATAGCTGAGTAGTGATTTGCCAAATTTGTGCCACCACGTAGAAGGTTATATAGGTCTGTATCCATAAGCACCACAGACTAATGTCATTGCCTGTGCTGCCTGCTCCTCCCACAGGTGACCCTGTTTCTTCCCTTTCATCAACACAGCTGGCTGTTCTCTGGCCCTTGGCTACCAGCTCTCAGCTTCCTTGATCTTTTCCAAGGCTTCATTGCAAAGCATCTGCTTCTTCTCTGCCTTCTGTTGCATCTCAGTTTTCTATTCCCCACTCCTAGGTAGCCCCCCCACAAATTTAAAAAAATCTAATTATTCCTAACACAAGTGAGTTTAAAGCATATGAAGCAAATTTCTCACAGTTGCAAATAAAGGCACTGTACTCATTAGTACAAGTGACAAAAATCCGACTCAATCAGCTTTATGGAGTTAATTGGCTCATGGGGGTGACCAGCTTCAGGCATAGCTGTATCAAGTGCCTCAAACAATGATAACAGGGCTCTATCTTTTGACTTTGATTGACTTCACTCTCAAACAGAATCTCTCCAAAATGACTGCAAGGAGCATGTCTGTCTAGCATCTTCAGGCTCCTGTGTTCTTTAGATCTCTGCATCCTAAGACAAGGGAGAAGGACACTTCCCTCCACCCCCACCCCTACCCCTAGCTCTCAAGCAAACTCCCTATAATGATTTTGATTCACTTTGCTTGGGTTGCATTACACCCCAGCAATAGGGTGGGGTCATACTGTTGACAGCCTTGCCAACATTACACAAAATGGGTGAAGAGTCATTACCTTCAGATAGAAAAACAGGAGACAGAGTAACATTCCACCTCATCATGAACTTTCCCTGAGGGACTCCCATGACAGCAGAAAGAGGAGGCATGTGTCCTCTATCTAACAACCACAACCACCATAGTCTCATTCAGCTAGATTGACCCCACCTTCCAGTTGGCCTGGGCTGAACAGGTGCCCAGCATTAGATCCAGAGGCCAGGAGAAAACAGCCAGATGCAACAGGCACACCCAGTCCCTGAAGCCCTCACTGGTCACAACTACCCCAGGCCCTGCCAGAAGTATCTGTGGAGAAGAGGGATGGAGGCGTTCAGCCCCCTTCTCCACTCCTAGACCCCCAGAGCAACTTCAGGGACTCATTTCAACAAGTATATTCCCAATTTATTTCTATTTTTTCTCCCAGATCTAAATGATCATCATGATGGTGATGGAGGAAGCAGTGATAATGATGATGATGATGTTATAAAACTAAAATTATTGAGCAGTGAGTACTGCTCAAGATGCTTTAGATACATCAGTTCATTGAATCCTCTCAACAACCTTGTTTTACAGGTGAGCGTTTGAGGATGGGTGATAGGGTTTGACTGTGTCCCTACCCAAATCTCATCTTGAATTCTGGCTCCCATAATTCCCATTTTTAGTGGGAGGGACCTGGTGGGAGATAATTGAATCATGCAGGTGTTTTCCCCCAGCTGTTCTCGTGGTAGTGAATAAGTCTCACGAGATCTGATGGTTTTATAAGGGGAAACCCCTTTTGTTTGGCTTTCATTCTCCTTCCTGCCATGTTTGCTTCCCCTTCTTCCATGATTGTGAGTTTCCTGAGGCCTCCCCAGCAACACTGAACTTGAGTCAATTAAGCTCTTTCCTTTATAAATTACCCAGTCTGGTGTAGTGTCTTTGCAGCAACATGAGAATAGACTAATACAATGGGGAAATTAAGAAATGTACCCAAGGTCACATCTAGTAAAGGAAGAACGGGGCTTCACACTCAAGCGGTTTCTTAACCAGTTGTGAAAATTCTTGTTAGTGGGGTACTTATGATGTGCCACAAGCCCTTTAACTTTCACAGGGGCCCAACAACACAGTGCCAATTATCATCCTTGCTTCATGAAGAAAGTGAGGTTTAGGAGGGTTCACCGACTCAGTCAAAGTCCCTGAAGTGCAGAGCTTGGCCAACCCCACAGTGGACTGGCTTCTGCTAGGCAGTTGGGAGCCACTGCCATCTCCAAACAGCAGGAAGAGATGCTCAAAGCTGTGCTTTTGGAAAATCAATCTGGCAGTAGTGGAGAAGATAGACTGTCTTTTCTCAGCTCAGCATTACCAGTTGGAAGGCCTAAACACGGAGCCAGCAGGCAGCAGAGCTGGGGGTTAGATCCCACATCTACCTGATTCCAGCACCCTTGCTTGAATCCCCCAAACCTAGCTGCCTGAAGCCAGATGAAGCCTTCCGGCTCCACAAGTGCCCTTCCCTCACGGCGGGTGCATTGGCACCTCACTTCCTTGCCACACTTCCTCTTGTTTTGAACCACTATATTGGCTCATCTCAGCAGCAGACAGTTCCTCTGAATAGAGTGCGCCCTGAAAAGTCAAAATCTACCACCAGCTGGAGCTGGTAAGGCTGCAGTACTTCCTGTTGAATCGGGTCCTGGGGCCAGAAACCACATTGTTATTTATACCCGAACTCTTTATTCATGGCGCTTTACAAAACAAAGAAGGGGCAGCCCCCTGTCTTATGGAGCCAGCAGACCGCAGAGATACAGAAGACAACAGACAATAAGCCCTCTCCCCTCTCCTTAAGCTGTAGCTTCCATCCTGCCTGAACAGTCCCGCCACTTCCCCTTTTGTTTCTTCTATTACCTTCCTCTGAGCAGTCTTATTATGGAAATAGACCCCTAATCAACACATCAGGTTTCCGCTTTTCCAAAACGTCTCTGAAATTGGCCCGGTTCATGATGTTGTTCACTCCAAACACCCCCTGCTGTCTTTATTTTGTTCTGCTTTGCGTCCTGGCTTATATCATTTATTTCTTTGTATTGAAAGCTTGTCAACTCATGGTACCTGGCATGTATTAATTAGGAGGATGGTCTGGAGCCCGACACAGCTTGATGGAAAGCCAGTCTGAGTGGGGAATTGGGCAGAGAATCAGAAAGAAGCTGAACCAAGCAGCAGAGGGAAAGATGGCTTAAGACCATGACCCAAATTTCAGACCCGGGGTGACCGACCGTCAGCCTTCCGGGCTGGGATTCTTCCCTTAAGCTAGGACAGTCTTCACTTTGTGCCATAAAAGTACATGTCAGGTCTCACCTCTGTGCCATTTGCTCAATGTGTACCCCCCTCCCAGGATGCCCTTCCTTCTCTTTTCTACCTACTAAGCTCCGCTGCTTTTCAAGGCCAAAAAGCCTTCCACGGCTCCTCCAGTCCTGAACAACCTCCGTTTTGAAGATACTCTTATAGGATTTCTAGCACAGAATTTAGGCCTTGATTATGTAGTCTTCTTAATGAGAACAGTCTCAGTCTCTCCGGCCACCCGTCAGAGAGAAACAGGGTTCAGGCAGACATAGGTTGAATAAGAAAGAGGCTTGTTTGCTCCTCCGGGAACAGCAGGAGGAGAGGGAGAAGCCCAGCAGGCCCGTGCGATTGCACAGAAGCCGGCCTCCAGCGTTGCCCAGGACAATCCCCAGCTGTTTTTTAAAAACATTACCAAGTACACAAATCTCTGCTGCTACCAGCTGGCTAGAGTTGCCCATGTGAGAAGCAGCTCAACTGGAAACCAGTGTCTGCAAGTTGGAGGGTGCGTCCTTGGATTTTGGACTCATATCTGAAACATTTATTCCTTGTTCTGCCCACAGGTCTTAATACATATGGGGAACACTGTATTGAGGGGCTCTGTGCCCTCCCCTCAAAATCCTTGTCCACTTCTTAGTGTCCTTCCCTTGGCTTCTCTTTTTTTTTTTTTTTTTTTTTGAGACAAAGTCTTGCTCTGTTGCCCAGGCTGGAGTGCAGTGGTGCAATCTTAGCTCACTGTAACCTCCGCCTTTCGGGTTCAAGCAATTCTCCAGCCTCAGCCTCCTGAGCAGCTGAGATTACAGGCGTGCGCCTCCACACCCAGCTAATTTTTGTATTTTTAGTAGAGACGGAGTTTCACCATGTTGGCCAGGCTGGTCTCAAACGCCTGGCCTCAGGTGATCCATCTACCTCAGCCTCCCAAAGTGCTGGGATTACAGGCATGAGCCACCAAGCCTGGCCCCTTCCCTTGGCTTCTATGCCTGCTTCTAATGACTCTCTTCTAAAGGCTGGAGATAGATGTACCTGGAAATGTGGGTCCTCCCTGGGGGGCCACTGGTTAATGGCTGATTGGTGCAGAATATGAAGGCCCAGCTCTGGCATGCCTGGAGTTGGGATACAATGAGAGGTGTAACTTACACTCCACTGCTCTTTGTGGGGCCATGCTGAGGCTGGTACTTGGCCTGAAGTGGCTGTCTTGCTGGGCTCCTTCCCCTTCCCCATCCAGCCTGTTCCTCCTCCCACCCCCTCATTTCCCCTGGAGTACTTCGTTTATAAACCCTGGCATACTAGTCCCTATCTCCGGGACTGTGTCTGCGAGACCGTGACCTGAGATAATGCATATGGCACATCTCTTCACTGGTAGTCAGCCCACCATTGGTCCCCACAAGCCCAAATTTTAAGGCCATTTTATAAATTCAAATGTTGCCTCCAATACAGTGAAGATCCATCCATTCTCAGGTGATGTGATGATAGACACCTATTCGGAAACTTATTTGATTTAATTTTTTTTTTTTGAGACAGAGTCTCACTCTGTCACCCAGGCTGGAGTGCAGTGGCCGGATCTCAGCTCACTGCAAGCTCCGCCTCCCGGGTTTACACCATTCTCCTGCCTCAGCCTCCCGAGTATCTGGGACTACAGGCGCCCACCACCTCGCCTGGCTAGTTTTTTG
>NW_012101410.1:4350838-4353888 GCF_000951045.1 Mandrillus leucophaeus
AGAGACGGGGTTTCACCGTGTTAGCCAGGATGGTCTCGATATCCTGACCTCGTGATCCGCCCGTCTTGGCCTCCCAAAGTGCTGGGATTACAGGCTTGAACTACCGCACCCGGCCTGGAAACTTATTTTTATTTATGTGGGTTACAAATTAAAATCATCGTTCATCCTCCTAGCACAGTAGTATCTTGCCCCTCTGTGACTCTCGATGCTGCCGAGGTAGTCATGAACAGATTTCATTCATCTTTCTAGATCCTGTGTTTTTGACTTTTGTAGCTCAAGAATGCTTCTGCACCACTGGCCCTGCCCCAAATCCTCCTGATAGGCTACTCTGAGTAACCAAGCAAATGAGAAAATGACTTTTCTGTCCCAGGCCACAAAGATCACTAAATTCTAAGTTTATTAAAACCTCTGTCTAGACTGGGCACAGTGGCTCACGCCTGTAATCCCAGCACTTTGGGAGGCCGAGGCAGGTGGATCACTCGGGGGCAGGAGTTCGAGACCAACCTGGCCAACATGGTGAAACCCCACCTCTATTAAAAATACAAAAATGAGCCAGGAGTAGTGGTGGGGACCTGTAATCCCAGCTACTCGAGAATGGCTTAAACCCGGGAGGCGGAGCTTGCAGTGAGACGAGATCAAGATTGCACCATTGCATTCCAGTTTGGCTGACAGAGCAAGACTCCATCTCAAAAAAAAAGAAAAAAAAAAAAAACAAAAACCCTCTCTAAACCCACCAGCACACTGCTATGTTTGCTGCTGCTGTGCATATTCTCTTTAAACCCCCATTCCCCACCCCCAAGCCTCAAACCAGGTCTTATAATTCTTTGCCCCTTCATAGTGCTCAGCTCAGGGCCAGGGGCAAACTTGTCAAATTCATCAGTCACACGGGATATAAAAGTCACAGACAACTTTGAACCAAGCCAGGTAAATAGGGTTTGTGCAAGAATCAACCTATCCCTAGCACCAAGTACATTTCCAAGCTAGAGACAAAATTGGCCACTGAAACATACTTTTCTGAAATGTAATTTCTCCAGCTCCTTTAACTATCGGCCCTCAGGTGCATTCGGTTTTTCTTTCTAGAGCTATTGTTCCGCAACTTGATTCCTTTTCCTGCCTCTCTGAGAAATTCAAGTTTTCCTGAACTTAGGGTTTTTAGTGCTTTAGATTTCTAAGAAAGGCAGTTTATTAGGAAACCTTGTGTTTACTCAAGTTTGCAGCAGGTCCCGGTTGGCCAGCAGGCTAAATGTGATTCCTTGAAATTCTGTTCCAGGCATGGACTCCCGGGAGCTAAATGTAACATTTAGTCATCAATAGGATAATTTAGGTTCATTCTTTCTACTTGCCTCCTTAAGAAGGGATTGGAGTTCACGCTGGTGTTCTCTAGAAAACGGAAGTACCTTCCCACCCTGTAGAAGTATGTTATGATTGAAAGAGCCACCTATTTCCTGCGCTAGCTTCTTCTCTGCTTTCGGATTTAGGCACGGTGTCTTTTCAGATGTGCTGACTTTTTACGGCTTCAGCAAGGTAATACTGTATAAATGCCGTTGGCCGTTTACCATTTGGGATTCGACACCATGTCTGGATCTTGTTATGTAGGCATTTTTAGAGCATTACAGCTCAGCTGTGAAAGCACTCTGGCTTAAAGCGAAAATGCAGTAGAACCTTGCTAATCTAACAACTTAATAACACTTGCCACCCCTTCACAGCAAGGACTTAATGGTAAGACTCAAAGTGAGGCTTCGTGTTTTAGAATGCACAGGAATGCATCCCACAGATGACTGTGTTATCATCAATAATCACCAACTTTGCTTATGAAATCACATACAGCAATGTTACTTTAACACCACGCTATCCTTTTAATTCAGCCACCAAAGATAGCCTCAAAATAACGAGAACCTGACTGAGACCGTCTGAGTTATGCTTTGCCTTCTCTCCTTCAGTGCCAAGATTCTACGAAAAATGTGTTGTGGACCTAGGGATTTTCTTTTCTTTTCTTTTCTCTTTCTCTCTTGATAGAGTTTCGCTCTGTCATACAGGCTGGAGTGCAATGGCATGACTCGGCTCACTGCAACCTCCACCTCCAGGATTCAATCCATTCTCCTGCCTCAGCCTCCCGAATAGCTGCGATTACAGGCATGCACCACTATGCTGGGCTAATTTTTGTATTTTTAGTAGAGATGGGGTTTCATCACCTTGGCCAGGCTGGTCTCGAACCCCTGACCTCAGGTGAGTCACCCACCTCAGCCTCCCAAAGTGCTGGGATTACAGGTGTGAGCAACTGTGCCCAGCCAGGCTTTTAGTTTCTTTAGTTTCTTTAGGTGTCTTTAGAGGAATGTTCTAAACACGTTTTAGATACAGGTATCCAAAACCCAGGTTAGATTATCTGCTTTTCTAAGGATTTTATTTTCACATAGATAAGTCTAATTTTTGGTTAGAATGAGTTAGTCCATTTTCTTTCCCTGTGAGGGCGAGGGAAGCGTTCATATTCAAATTTAACTTGTTTCTGATGATCTCTAAATGATTTCTATGGCATATACTAGTTAAAATTTGTTTTCTATTTATATTTCTTCCTTCATAAAAATAGATACTGTGTTTAAAAAATAAGCAAGACTAAAGAAGTGACCTATTTTTATTTCTGAACTGTAACTGATCTCACCTAAAATTTTACTAACTCTAATAAAGATATTACAGTTGAAATTTCCCTGTGTCTGTGTTTAATATTGTTACACTCTTCTATAGGATGAAACTTTTTACAGATCTCAGAAAGCAGCCCTTAGTAACAAAGTTTAATGGAGATACACAAGGGAAAATTGATGACCTGAATGTATTTACAAGTTCCCATGAAAATGACTACCAATCTATTCAATGACTATGTTTTATGTTGAATATGGTGCTTGTAACTGAATACAACATAAATACCCTGTAAACATGGACACAACCATTTTAAGCAACTTGAAAAACACACTGATGGTTCATGTGATGCCGATTTCCTATATGTGGGGCTGCAGAATGCCAAATCTTTGGTTAATTTTTTTTTTTTTTTTTTTTTT
>NW_012101410.1:4354190-4358770 GCF_000951045.1 Mandrillus leucophaeus
TGTTAGGAAGGATGGTCTTGATCTCCTGACCTCATGATCCGCCTACCTCAGCCTCCCAAAGTGCTGAGATTACAGGCGTGAGCCACTGCACCCAGTCGGTTAATTCATCTTTTTTTTTTTTTTGAAACAGAGTCTTTGTCACCAAGGCTGGAGTGTAGTGGCATGATGTCAGCTCACTGCAACCTCTGCCTTCCAGGTTGAAGCGATTCTGGTGCCTCAGCCCCCAGAGTAGCTGGGACTACAGCCATGAACAACCATGCCTGGCTGATTTTTGTATTTTTAGTAGAGATGGTGTTTCACCATGTTGGCTAGGCTGGTCTCGAACTCCTGACCTCAGATGATCCACCCACCTTGGCCTCCCAAAATGGTGGGATTACAGGCGTGAGCCACTGCACCCAACCCAAGAATGCCAAGTCTTTGGTTAATTCTGAATACGGTCTAGGTATGATCTGTAAGAACTGCTTTGTGGAGATACTTTATCTTTTGGCAACAAATTGCTCAAAGCTTCCAAAGTAATTGTTACTTGCCCTCTCATTACTTTATGTGAATCTAGAGACAGCGTTTGTCAAAGGTGGAAAAGATGCCTCAGAATTTGCCCTGGCCCAGGTTGTCCCAAAGTCATGTCAGTTTGGCATCACTTCTTATAAATAAGTTACCACACACCAGACTATTTTAACCCAAAATTTTCTTCAAGAAAAGGATGTTCTTTCATAGGAATACATAAACACAGGTATTTCTCTTGTCATAAACCCAGCATCACCGAATGTGGCAGGAGAAACCTGAGCAGTAATACAGTATTCCAAGTAATTGTTAGCTGATCTCTTAATCTTCAAGGGACAGAATTCCTAGAAAACCAACAAAGCATCTTAACGATTCTAAGAAATTTTTCTGGGTTTCATGATCAGTATGACCTTGCCTGCCAAATTCTTGGGAATCTACAGAAAATCTGTCATAAATTTTAAAATGATCCCTTAAAAATGTGTGCGAGATTATGTCCCCCGCCCTGCTCAAAACACTCTAATGACTTCCTATGACAATTGGAAGAAAATTCGGTCCTCACCATGCCTTCAAGGTTCCTCACGGGCTGACCCTGCCTTCAGGCATAGCATGCTTGCACTCCCTCCCTGGGCTGCGGCCACTGTGGCCTCCCTCAGACTCCAGTCTGGAGCCCATGTCCTCACTGTGCCCCTGCTGGGAGCACCCTTCCACTGCTGACTCACCTACAGCCACGACTTGTTCCCTATTCAGGGCTCCGCTCAGATGTCTTCCTTCCTCAGAGAGGTCCTCCCTGACCCCCTTACTAGGGGCTGAATTATGTTCTCCCCAAATTCCTATGTTGAAGTCCTAGCCCCTGCTACTTCGGGATGTGACTGTATTTGGAGACGGGGTCTATAAAGAGGTGATTATGTTGAGTTCACTTGGGTGGACCCTAATCCAATAGGACTGGTGCCCTTTTAAGAAGAAGAGATGAGAACACAGACTCTGATGTACACCAGACATGGATGTACACACAGAGACAGCCAAGTGAACACACCACAAAAGGCAGCTATACACAAAGGAGAGTCTCAGAAAGAATCAAACCTGCCGACACCTTGATCTCGGACTTTTAGACTCCAGAACTGTGCGAGAATAAATTTCTGTCATTTAAGACACGTGGTCTCTGGTATTTTGTTATGGCAGCTCTAACAAACAAATACACCCCTCAACCTGAGAGCTACTTCCCTGACTCTACCCTGTATCCTGCCATTGTCTCCTTATAGCACATGATAATACGTTCCTATTTATTTATGCATGATCGTCTCTCTCCCCGTGTACAATGAAAGCTCCTTGACAGCAGGCACTTGGTCTTGTTCTCTGCTGTATTCCCGATGTCTAAAGTAGTACCTGACACATAGTAGGCATTCAATAAGTATTTGATTAACAAATTACTAAATATATTTTAAATAATGCACAGTAGCCAACTTCACAATACTCTAATAGGAGCTTTGAGCAGCATATGCACAGATACTGAGGTCTCATGTTTAAATCAAATGAACCAACTTATTCCCTAAATGTATAGTAACTTGTATTGAAATGACTATAATCTTGGCAGGCACCTTGTAAATGACATTGAAATAAACCTAATAAGTAGAGAGGCACTAAGAGGAAGCTGTGAATATGAAATCAAATTCAAGAATATATATATATATATATTTTTTTTTTGCTGCTTTCATGGTCATTATACTATATTTGGAATAATTAGGAAAAAACACACCACAAAGAAGCTAATGTTCAAAAGGCAGAGATACTTGAAAGTCTTTGAACACCTCACTAGAAATAATTTAACCAAATAAGATTAAAATTCCAGATCAAAGGTAGCAAAAATAAAGGGAAGAAAGGCAGTTGTGAGACTTCCATTCCCACACATGTTTAACACTATGCAAATGATGAATAGACATGGGGTTCCCATAGCAAATAATTCCATTTCCAACATCTATAAGGAATAGCGTTGCATCACTGTTCTTGGAAATATAGCTGGTAGTTTCCATCACTCATGATCTGAATGATCCAGGAGCACATAAACAATAGAGAAAAAGAATGATACAGAAGAATGAATCTTTACTGTTGTGTAATAAATCAGCAAATATGTATTGACTACCTGCTTCTATTTGAAATTCTATCCATGGTGTTATAGGAAAATCCACCATTATATTCAAAAGCTTCATGCAATTTATAGTCAAGGAAATCGACACTGAATGGCACTAGGCATTAAGCCCCTTGCTGGAAGGTAAGCTAGAGTCACGACACTGACTCACCTCTGTATTTCAAGATCCTTACACATAATTAGCGCTCCATTAATATTTTTTGAATGAATAAAATGAATATCAAAATAAAAGTCAGCATATGGCTGCACTTCAGAAATATAACAGCAATAGCAATGGCTCAGTTTCTTTTCTTTTCTTTTCTTTTTTTTTTTTGAGACCGAGTCTCGCTTTTTAGCCCAGGCTGGAGTGCAGTGGCGCGATCTCGGTTCACTGCAAGCTCCGCCTCCCGGTTTCACACCATTCTCCTGCCTCAGCCCCCAAAGTAGCTGGGACTACAGCCATGCACCACTATACCTGGCTAATTTTCTTTTTCTTTTTTTTCTTTGAGATGGAGTCTCGCTCTGTCGCCCAGGCTGGAGTGCAGTGGCGCGATCTCGGTTCACTGCAAGCTCCGTCTCCCGGGTTCATGCCATTCTCCCGCCTCAGCCTCCCAAGTAGCTGGGACTACAGGCTCCCGCCACCATGCCCGGCTAATTTTTTTTTTTTTTTTAAATGTTTTTAGTAGAGACAGGGTTTCACCGTGTTAGCCAGGATGGTCTTCATCTTCTGACCTCGTGATCTACCCGTCTCGGCCTCCCAAAGTGCTGGGATTACAGGCGTGAGCCACCGTGCCCGGCTGAGTTTCTTGAGTCATGAATTGGAAACTGTTAAACAAACGAACAAACAAAAGCAGGCTACTGGTCATCCAATTCAGTGATATAGATTCCCTGCAACCTTGAGGTCAGATAATATCCAGTGTCTACCATGGATGGCTTTCCTGGCAGTGACAGGGAATGTCTGTCATTTTTGTCTGCCTTGTATGTGCTCTGTCCTTCAAACTGAGGTGTGGGAACAGCATCTTGATCTCCCTTTCCACATTCTCGGGTCACACAGTTTGAGTGGAGCCGGACCCCTCCTCCAACCCAGGGCATGAAGACGGACACCTGGCACAGGCCGGGCCACCTCAATGGTTCCTTCCACTTGACCACAGCGGCCTGGCTTTAGGGATGTTAAGTGGCCCAAGACAAGCCCATAAGACTCCATCCCAGGATTCATGCTGGGACTTTTAAGGGGACAAAAGCCCTCTCTTTCTACCAGACTTTAAACTTCTGGATATAGGCCTGATGCTACTCATTTTAACCTTGTCAGCAGCGATGTGAACAGACTCTGTAGGTGGATAATGTGTGTGTGTGTGAGAGAGAGAGAGAAAGAGAGAGAATGAATGAGAGAGAACCACCACCTTGTCACTTGGATACAGTTATACGTGAAACTGGAGATTCCCAGTGACCCCAGTTACACCACCACCAATTTTCTTTCCCATAATCACTTCTGCAAATTTGAGTTGGCTTCCCGTAGCTTGCTAGTAAAATAATTCGAACAATACAGCAACACAGGGCAAGCCTCAAATTAGTCTGTTTCTCAGTGGAACATTGCATGGTGAAAACAGTTGTCAAAAAAAAGGGGTAGAAATTTATGGATGGGCCAGGCGTGGTGGCTCATGCCTATAATCCCAGCACGTTGGGAGGCTGAGGCGGGAGGATCGCTTGAGCCCAGGAGTTCCAGACCAGCCTGGCAAGGGTGAGACCTTGTCTCTGCTAAAAATAAAAAGTTACCCGAGCATAGTGACATGCACCTGTGGTCCCAGCTACTCGCCAGGCTGAGGCGGGAGGATTGCTTGAGCCTGGTAAGTCAAAACTGCAATGAGCTGTGATCATGCCACTGCATTTTGGCCTGGGAAACAGAGCAAGACCTTGTCTCAAAAAAAAAAAAAAAAAAAAAAAAAAAAAAAAAAAAAAA
>NW_012101410.1:4358885-4364508 GCF_000951045.1 Mandrillus leucophaeus
TCTGTCTCAAAAAAAAAAAAAAAATTACAGATGAACCCGTAACTGATTAGTTACCTTTGGACTCTCTGTTCCTCATCTGTGAAATGAGGATAATAATAAAACCTGCCTTGCGAAGGAGTAAATAAATCAATATATCAAAATACTCCCAATGTTAACCAATATTATTGTTACTGTTGTTAGCCCCATTTTAAAAATTATGTCCATGCAGAGTTCTGTTGTTCTATGTGAGGGTACTGCTTTGGCATCAGATATGAAATAGTACCAAGTTGAAATAATTATCCATGAGGTCTCTTCATTACTGGATACATTGATCATTCATTCTGTCTTTCAAAAAGGAAGTCCATATCCAAGTCTGGGATCTGGCCTGACACCCGAATCTACAGGGAACACCTATGGATAAACAATAGGCCCCTGAAGGACAGGGTCCCTCATCACTGCACAGAGCCTATAAGGACCAGGGAACCTGTGGCTCCATCTGCACCTGTGGAACCAACCAAAGTTCCAGTCTCTGTGGAACCCAATAGGGAGATGAGTATTTTTAGCGGAACCGAGGGAAAAGCGTAATGGTAGCTTTAGCTTGAATTTTGAAGCTGTCGCAAGAGAAAATAACAGTGTTGGTAATTTCTCCTTCCTGTTTAAGCACTTCAGCAAAGTGCCTTCCCTTAAATTAAACCGGGAAGTAAGAAAAACCTAGTTCCCATGCCAGCTTACAGACCCACAGGCCCACTTGGCCACAGACTTCTAGCACACAGGAGTTCTCTTACAGAGTAACTGGGGAACTGGGCCAGACTGCAATGTAAGAATTTCCCTCTGATGTGGAGGGGGGAAAAAAAAAAGAAAGAAATTTAATCACCCCAAAGACATGTTAATGTCTCCTTCCCCAAACCCTTTTTATTATTTCTTCTTCCTTCTTCTCCTTTCTCTCTTTTTTTTTTTTTTTTTGAGATGGAGTCTCACACTGTTGCCCAGACTGGAGTGCAGTCGCGTGATCTCGGCTCACTGCAACCTCCACCTCCCAGGTTCAAGCAATTCTCCTGCCTCAGCCTCCCAAGTAGCTGGGATTACAGGTGCCCACCACCATGCCCAACTAATTTTTTGTATTTTTAGTAGAGACGGGGTTTTACTATGTTGGCCAGGCTGGTCTCGAACGCCTGACCTCATGATCCACTTGCCTCGGCCTCTCAAAGTGCTGGGATTACAGGCGTGAGCCACCATGCCCAGCTTCATTGTAACCATTTTTAAGTGTACATTTCAAAGGTATTGGATACATATACATTGTTATGCAACCATCACCAGCAACCATCTCCAGGACTTTTTCCCCTTCTCCAACTGAAACTCTGTACCCATTAAACATAATTATCTCCCAGTTCCTCCCTCCCCAAGGTTCCTGGCAACCACACTTCTACTGTTTCTTTGAATTTGACTATTCTAGGAAACTCACGTAAGAATCATGCAGTATTCGTTCTCTTGTGACAAGCTGATTTAACTTAGCATAATGTCTTCAAGGTTCATCTATGTTGTATAGCTTTGTCAGCATTTCCTTCTTTTTTAAGGCTGAAGAATTAACATTCCACTGTATGTATGTACCATTTTTGGTTTATCCATTTATCTGTTCATAGACACTTAGGTTGTCCACTTTTTGGCTACTGTGAATAATGCTGCTGTGAACATGGGTGTACAAATACATGTTGGAGTTTGCTTTCAATTCTTTTGGGTAGACACCCAGAAGTGGAATTACTGGATCGTATGGTAATTCCATGTTTAATTATTTGAGGAACTGCTCAAATAATTTCCATAGCAATAGCTTCATTTTACATTCCCACCAGCAATGCATAATAATTCCAGCTTCTCCGCATTTTTATCAACACCTGTTATTTTCTGACTTTTTTAAAATGATGACCATCTAAATGGGTGTGAAGTGGTTTCCATTTTCATTTCCCTAACGGTTAGTGGTGTTGAGCATCTTTTTATGTGCTTATTGACTATTTGTATATCTTTTTCAGAGAAATGACTATCCAAGTCCTTTGCTCATATTTTAGTTGGGTTATTTGGTTTTTTATCATTGACTTGCAGGAGTTCTTTATGTAGTCTGGATACTAATCCCTTATCAAATATATGATTTACAAATATTTTCTGCCATTCCATGGGTTGCCTTTTCACTCTTGATAGTGAGTGTCTTTTTGTGTCCGGAATTGGTGGGTTCCTGGTCTCACTGACTTCAAGAATGAAGCCGTGGACCCTCGCGGTGTTACAGTTCTTAAAGATAGTGTGTCTGGAGTTTGTTCCTTCAGACGTGTCTGAAGCTTCTTCCTTCTGGTGGGTTCGTGGTGTCGCTGTCAGGAGTGAAGCTGCAGACCTTCACCATGAGTGTTACACCTCATAAAGGCAGCGCAGACCCAAAGAGTGAGCAGCAGCAAGATTTATTGCAAAGAGCGAAAGAACAAAGTTTCTACAGTGTGGCAGGGGACCCGAGTGGGTTGCCGCTGGTTGGCTCAGGCAGCCTGCTTTTATTCCCTTATCTGGCTCCACCCACATCCTGCTGATTGGTCCACTTTACAGAGAGCTGATTGGTCCGTTTTGATAGAGTGCTGATTGGTGTATTTACAAACCTTGAGCTAGACATAGAGTACTGATTGGTGTATTTACAAACCCTGAGCTAGACACAGAGTGCTGATTGGTGCATTTACAATCCTTGAGCTAGACATGGAGTCATAGAGTGCTAGTCTTCCAAGTCTCCACTAGGTTAGCTAGATACAGAGTGCTGATTGGTGCACATACAATCCTCCAGCTAGATATAAAAGTTCTCCAAGTCCCCATCCAGTTCAGGAGCCCAGCTGGCTTCACCTAGTGGATCCTGCACCAGGGCTGCAGGTGGAGCTGCCCGCCAGTCCTGAGCCACGCCTGCACTCCTCAGACCTTGGGCTGTTGATGGGACTGGGTACCATGGAGCAGGGGGCGGTGCCCATCGTGAGGGCTGCTAGCACATTGTCATCTCTCACTTTCATGCACACATTTTTAGATTTTGATGTAGTCCAATTTATCTAGTTCTTCTTTTGTTGCCTATGCTTTTGATGTAATATCCAAGAAATTCTTTTTAAATCCAATGTCATGAAACTTTTTCTGTATGTTTTCTTCTAAGAGTTTTATAATTTTAGCTCTTACATTTAGCTCTGTGATACCTTTGAGTTAATTTCTATATATGATATAAGGTAAGGGTCCAACTTCATTCTTACGATGTGGAGATCCAGCTTTCCCAACACCATTTGTTGGGCAAGAAAACCGTTCAGTTTGGAAATAATCTATAATTGTGAATTAAAAATTTGTTCTTGGCCAGGCACAGTGGCTCACGCCTGTAATCCCAGCACTTTGGGAGGCTGAGGCAGGCAGTTCACAAGGTCAGGAGGTCGAGACCATCCTGGCTAACATGGTGAAACCCCGTCTCTACTAAAAAAAGTACAAAAAGTACCAGCCGGGCATGGTGGTGGGAACCTGTAGTCCCAGCTACTCAGGAGGCTGAGGCAGGAGAATGGCATGAACCTGGGAGGTGGAGGTTGCAGTGAGCGGAGATCACACCACTGCACTCCAGCCTGGGCAACAGAGCAAGACTCCTTCTCAAAAAAAAAAAAAATTTTGTTCTCTTCTCAGTTCCTTCAGTGTTTGCTTTATGTGTTTTGAAGCTCTGTGAATAAGTGCATATACATTTAGGACTGTTGTGTTTTCTTAATGAATTAATCCTTTTATCATTGTGAATTGCCTTTTAAAATCCATGGTTATATTGTTTATCCTGAAGTCTACTTGGTCTGACATCGACATAGCCATCTCTGTTTTCCTAATATTAGTGTTTGTATGGTTATCTTTTTCCATTCCTTTATTTTCATCTATTTGTTGTCTATATTTTGGGTATCTTTTTAGACAACTCTGAATTGGGTCTTGGTTTCTAATCCAGTCTCACAATATTTGGCTTTTAATTTAAGTGCTTTTATTTAATGTAGCTACTAATAGGGATGGATTTAAGTCTACCACTTTACTATTTTATTTCTACTTGGTTATCTGTTATTATTTTTTCCCCTCTTTCCCTGCTTTCTTTTGGATTGAGTATTTTTAGGTTCCATTTTCTCTCTGTTGTCTTATCACCTATATCTGCCTGTTTTATTTTTTAGTGGAGTACAGTATAGGGTTTACAATAAGCATCTTTAACTTACAGCAGTCTACTTCCAAATTATAGTATATCTCTTACTATATAACCAAGAATCTTACAGTAGTATATTTTCATTCCTCCCCTTAGGTCTTTTATGCAATTGTTGACATACTTTTTACTTCACATAGATAATAAATCCACAATATATTATTGTTTTGGCTTTAAACATTCAACTCATTTTAAAAGAAATTTGTAAATAAGGGGGAAACATATTTTACATTTCTCACATATTTACCACTTCCAGTGTGCCTTCCTTTATGTAAATCCAAGTTTCCACTTGGTATTATTTTCCTTCAGTGCAAAGAGCTTCTTTTAACATTTCTTTTTCTTTTTTTAAGAAAATTATGTTTATTCCAGGGTAAGGCATTGCAATGAAATATGTATGCCATGATAAACTATATGCATATTCAGGGAGGTAAAGAAAGACAAAAGTTTTTTTTGTTTGTTTGTTTGAGACAGAGTCTCGCTCTGTTGCCCAGGCTGGAGTGCAGTGGGGCCATCTCCACTCACTGCAAGCTCTGCCTCCCCGGTTCACGCCATTCTCCTGCCTCAGCCTCCGGAGTAGTTGGGACTACAGGCGCCCGCCACCTCGCCCGGGTAAGTTTTTATATTTTTAGTAGAGACGGGTTTTCACCGTGTTAGCCAGGATGGTCTCAATCTCCTGACCTTGTGATCCACCCGCCTCGGCCTCCCAAAGTGCTGGGATTACAGGCCTGAGCCACCAAGCCTGGCCGAAAGACAAAAGTGTTTAAAGAAAAAATGAGGAGAATTGCATAACTGCTTGAAGATACTTATCCTTGGCTATAAAGATCAAGAACAAGAGTGATACTCATCTGATGCTAGACAGGCAGTTGTTGGGCAGATGTTCTTGCAGTATTTTTTCATGTATAAGGTTGTGATGGCCTTTGTGCAATCCTTTAACATTTCTTATCGTGGAGATCTCCTGGATGAAAAGTGTTATTTTGTTTATGGGTTTTTTTTTTTAAGATTATTTTTGCTGGATATAGAATTCTGTGTTGGAAAAAAAACATTTTTTTTTTTAAACATTTAGCTCTAGAACAATGCATATTTATTGTCTTCTGGCTTGCATTGTTCTTGACAAGAAGTCTGTGAATATTCTTGTCTTTGTTCCCTGTATGTAACATGTCTTTATTATCTGCTTTTAAGAATTTCTTTTTTATTGCTGGCTTTCAGCAATTCACTATGACGTGTTTTGTTTAGACTTTTTTCTGCTTGGGGTTCATTGAGCCTCAGAGCTATATGTTTATAGTTTTCATTAAATTTGGGGAAATTTTGGCCATTATTACTTCAAATAAATTTTTTGTTCTCCCTTTTCTGGGACTCCTACTTTTTATACCTTAGACCATTTAATATTTTCCCAAGCGTCATTAATGCTCTTTCTTTTTTTCTTTTTTTTTTTTTTTT
>NW_012101410.1:4364798-4398482 GCF_000951045.1 Mandrillus leucophaeus
GGCCTCTTTTTATTTTTTTTTTTAAGAGGAATAAATCAATGAAGCATTTTTTATTAACTGATAGTAAAACATATGCTACCTAATGATACAACTGTGTCCCTTTAAGTCTAAGATAAATATCATTCAGATTTTTATCTGGACAACAAATTCAAAGGCTCCTTAAGAAGAAAGAAATGAAATACCATGGTCACTAATGTAACCAGACTAAATATAAAAGCTATATATATAAGTGTGTGTATATATATTCTAAAAAATCAATGTTTTGATCAATGTAACTAATCTGAGGTTACAATAACTCACTGCTTTAAATAATATTTCAATCACATATATCAGATTAAGATACTGTTCAGGGGAAAACAGCCTCAGAAGGAAGTGTTTTTTAAAAAGGTGGCCTGGTGCCGTGGCTCACGCCTGTAATCCCAGCACTTTGGGAGGCTGAGGCGTGCGGATCACAAGGTCAAGAGATGGAGACCATTCCAGCCAACATGGTGAAACCTCGTCTCTCCTAAAAATACAAAAATTAACTGGGCGTGGTGGTGCGTGCCTGCAGTCCCAACTACTCAGGAGGCTGAGGCAAAGAGAATCGCTTGAATCTGAGAGATGGAGGTTGCAGTGAGCCAAGATTGTGCCACTGCACTCCAGCCTGGGCAACAGACCAAGACTCTGTCTCAAAAAAAAAAAAAAAAGGTATATTAATCATTACTTTTAATCAAACTAAGTATCAACCTTTCCCCCAACCTATAAAGACTTCATGCCCCTAAATGGTTCCTAAATCAGGAAAGATAACTTGAAAATTTTTAAGTAGATCTCAAGATATTAGATACTATACGCACTGTGTGGGCCTAACTTTTACTGCCCAGAGTCTCTGGTCATGGTAATGTAATGTCATGAAAGTCTGGTTGCCAGATCTTTTTGTTTTTATTTGTAACAGAGCTAAACCTTTTAACAATTATATTAACTACATCTAAGTTATTTGCTAATGGTAGTAGAATGATATATATGCTTTATTAACAAAAATAGTACTTCTGGAAATTTTTCTTTGTAGGAATTTCATAAATACCAAGGAAAATAAGACTCACGGGGTTTGAGTCTTTTTATTTTCTTTTTAAATCTATGTAAGTTTAATTTATTCCCGAACTTCCTAAGTTCTTCCAGAGTTCTGGACTTTATAATATTTCCTAATTTTTCTTCTTGAGTTCTGCACTGCCTCAAAACCTATCCAAACAATCTAATTCTGTGTTACCTGTATTTAATATAAATAAAGTATAATACATAATCAACATTGTATCATTAGAATTGTGAAGCTCTTCAAGAATTACTTTAAAAAAAACTCCAAAAGAATTAAGCTATTTTATTTAACATGTAATAGTCATAAAGCAACTCTATATATTTAGTTTTTTGATATCCTAATGTATTTCCACAAACCTTTTAAGTCTACAATTTTATATAGTTTTCCATCAGGGAGGCAAGATATATATAATTTCTTTTTATATTTAACTAATTAAAGGTTTTAAGAGGGTTCAGTCTCTAAATAAATAACAATTAGTCATAACACCATACAAACACATTTAAACATTCAGGAAAGAGGTTTTTTTTTGTTTTTCTTTTTTGTTTTTTTTGTTTTTTTTTTTAGACGGAGTCTCGCTTTGTTGCCCAGGTCGGAGTGCAGTGGTATGATCTTGGCTCACTGCAAGCTCTGCCTCCCGGGTTTACGCCATTCTCCTGCCTCAGCCTCCCGAGTAGCTGGGACTACAGGTGCCCGCCACCTTGCCCGGCTAATTTTTTGTATTTTTAGTAGAGACGGGGTTTCAACATGTTAGCCAGGATGATCTCGATCTCCTGACCTCGTGATCCACCCGCCTTGGCCTCCCAAAGTGCTGGGATTACAGGTGTGAGCCACCGTGCCCGGCCAGGAAAGAGGTTTTTAAGATTATTGCTTAGTCTTATAAAATGGTGAATTTTAACCAAATTGATACCTTGGCATTCTTATTTATGCTTCCTGTACTCTTACATCATACTGCTTGGCAAGTAATGTAAGTTTTGACATAATTTAAAAATTCAAGTAGTTGTAAACAAATTCTAATTTGTTAAACAATGCATATATTCCCCTTTACTTACTACACTACCTCAGAATTAATTCTCCTTAAAAAAGTAATCATCCCACATAGAAAAAAACTGCAGAGCTTCATCTCTTCCTTAAATATTTTCAAGTACTGTAAGAACACAAATCCATGAAAAACTGATTAAAATTTGACATTTCATCTTGCTTTACTAATCATGGAATAATATAAAGATGTAAAAAACATGTTCCTTAATATTTCTGTGCTCAACAGAGAAATACAAAGAAATACTGCAATTATGGTTATGGGCTATTTTCCAGCCTCTTCAAGTATAGGACACAACTGTGGTTCCTACCAGTAAGGAGAAATTAATAATCAATCTTACATAACACCAAAGAAAGAAGAGAGGCACAAAAAGACAAACTGACTTTGACTTTTAAGAACCTAATGTTAACCCTGAAATGCCAGATTCAGTAACACAACAACAAAACGAAAGATTACAGCAGCAAGCCACCACTTCACACAGTATTAAGGATTCTGAAATATGGAATAGTCTTCCTCCTGTCTCCCAATCTATTGTGTCATCTTTCTGTTTTTCCTGTTTTTTCACTGCAGGCAGTTCAAGGCTTGCACACTGCATTGGTTCAGCTTTTCTCATAGTGATCTCAATCTTTATTGTAGTCATAGTTATGTAACTTCGCTTTACATCAATCACACCCCATAATTTCACATTTTGATCAAATTCCTTCTCTTCTTCAAATACAATGTGCACATTTAACAATGTGCTGTTGCTTCCACCTGACTAAGTTCTGGAAGTGAATTTTTAGCATATTCTTGAAATGGTAAGTTCACCTCCAGTCTGATGCCCGTCATGTCTACATGGAACAACTTTTTTCCCAGCATCCTTTTTTTTTCTTTCTTTCTTTTTTTTTTTTTTTGAGACGGAGTCTTGCTCTTGTTGCCCAGGCTGGAGTGCAATGACGTGATCTCGGCTCACTGCAACCTCCGCCTCCTGGGTTCAAGTGATTCTCCTGCCTCAGCTTCCTGAGTAGCTGGGATTACAGGCATGCACCACCATTCCCGGCTAATTTTGTATTCTTAGTAGAGACAGGGTTTCTCCATGTTGTTCAGGCTGGGCTTGAACTCCTGACCTCAGGTGATCTGCCCATCTCGGCCTCCCGAAGTGCTGGGATTACAGGCGTGAGCCACCGTGCCTGGCCTCCCAGCATCTTTTTAGTCCACGTGTGTTTCCCTGTTGTACAGCCCTCTTGGGCTAAGAAGGAATTAAAATCAGAAGTTTTTCTTCTACAACAGCTCCAGTATTTCATCCCCTCATGGAAAATAGCTACTCCAGGATGATATACACAGACATTTTCTCTAGACTGTCTAGACCCCGATACATCTTTGAACACCCTCCATTCTTACATGAGGTGCCAATCTTAATTTCATCATTGTCTTCTTTCTCTTCTTCTTCATTCCCTGATGACAGTTTATCAAGTGATTGCTTTAGGGAGACAGATATATTTTTAATTCCAAATTTGTCATTGGTTTATCTGGGCTTGGCCGTTTTATTGCTTCTACTGGCTTCGGGGCTTGAATGATGTGTTCCTGAAATTTAGGTTTTAATTCAGATAGTTCCTTCTTCTCAGTAGTCTTGACTTCAGGTTTGACTGGCTCAGGTGGCTTCTCACTATTATGTCTACCTTTTGTACAGTCTATAATACTTAAGAAATCAGAAAAATCAGTTGTTCTTCTTTTACAGCAAGACCAACCATTTAAAACATCGTGGAAGACTGGAACACCTGGGTGGTATGTACAAGCATCATCAGAATTGGTCTCAGGATCCAAGCGCTGACCGCAGCCCCAGTTGTAGTACCGCAAGGCCATTTTCTTTTCCCACTGTCACAGGCAAGGCCCAAATACCAGCATGGCAAGAGGATGTGTTAGCCACTCCTGTGCCGCCGCTAGCACCGGTTTTACGACTGAGGCGGCTGCCAGCTTCTGGAAACGACTGCTCCTTTTTTTTTTTTTTTTTTTTGTTTGTTTGTTTGACACCGAGTCTCACTCTGTCGCCCAGGCTGGAGTGTAGTGGCGAGATCTCAGCTCACTGCAACCTCCATCTCCCTGGTTCAAGCAATTCCCCTGCCTCAGCCTCCCGAGTAGCTGGGATTACAGGCGCCCGCCACCGCGCCCAGCTAATTTTTTTGTATTTTTAGTAGACACGGGGTTTCACCATGTTGGCCAGACTGGTCTTGAACTCCTGACCTCAGGTGACCTACCCGCCTCGGCCTCCCAAAGTACTGGGATTACAGGCATGAGCCACCACGCCAGGCCTTTATTTTTTATTCAGACTTTTTCTCTGTGTGCTTCAGTCTAGATAGTTTCTTTCATGATTTCTTCTAGTTCACTGACATTTTGTTCCTCAGTGTCTAATCTCTAACTAAATTTCCAGTGAATTTTTCATTTCATTTGGTTCCATTGAAATTCCATTGACTTTGTGTTGATGGTTCGTATTTCTCTCCTCATATGGTCATATTTTTATTAAAACTCTTGAGTACATTCATAAGAACTATTTTAAAGTCCCCATTTGATCATTCCATTATCAGTCATTATGGGATGATTTCTATTGATTAATTTTTCTTCTGGTTATGAATCATATTTTTCTGCTTCTTTGAATGTCCAGTAACTTTTGATTGTGATTATTAATGTCACATTGTTTTGTGACATTTGTGTCTGGATTTTGTTGCCTTTCTTTAAAGAGAATTGAAGTTTATTTTGACAAGCATTAATTTACTTGTGGATCAGCTTAATCCTTTCAAGCTTGTCTTTAGGCTTTGTTAGGTTGAGTCTAGAGTAGCCATCACTTTAGGACTAATTTATCGTAATACTATGGCATGACTGTTCTGGGAAATGCCTCAGTGGTTATAGTAAGCAAAATTATTCCACCAAAGATGTTCACATCCGAATCCCCAGAACCTGGGAATATGTTAGGCTACATGACAGAGGGGAATTAAGGTAGAAGCTGGAATTAATGTTACTAATCAGCATGCCTTAAAATAGGGAACTTATTCTGGGTATTGAGGTGGGCTCAAGGGTCCTTAAAAGCAGACTAGGGGTGCTGAAGAAAGAACCAAAGAGACAGCAGCATGAGAAGGACCTGGCTCAATGTTGTTGGCTTTGAAGATGAGGAAGGAAGCCATGAGTTAAGGAAAGTAGGTGGCCTCTGGAAGGTGAAAAAGGCAAAGAAATGGATTCTTCCCTGCATCCTTCAAAAAGGACAGCATCATGCCGTGATCTTGGCCCAATGTGATATCTGTGTCAGACTTCTCATCCACAGAACTGTAAGATAATAAGTTTGTGTTGTTTTAAACCACCATATTTATGGTAATGTATTACAGTAGCCACAGAAAACTAATACAATGATCAGTGAGATTTCTCTACACTGACTGGGTTGTCTTCCAGATCATCATGAATGCTGAGAATGTTCCAGTTTACAGCTCCCTGGTGGTTCTTTCACTCTGTTTTGTTTCCTTTCTCTCAGGAATTATACTTTTGCTGTCCAATATCTGAAAACAATTGTATCATATAATTTTCCAGTTGTCTAGCTGTTTACAGATAGGAAGGAAACAAGTAGAACTGGTTATTCCAACATCACTAGAGGCAGAAATAATATGTTCAGTTTTGCATATTGAGAAACAAATTTATATAGTATGACTTTTAAAAAACTTCAACACAGAGCTGAAGACTCAACTCAGTTCCACCCTCCCCAATTATAGCACTGCCTTCTTTTGGTCTTAGCAGCCACCACTGAAGATAAAAGTAATTCCCTGTGTCTTCACAGCAGCCTTCCCTCTGAGTGTGTCTGAGTATTAATCTCTTCTTTTAAGGAGGCCAGTTATACTGGTTTAGGGCACACCCCTGGTGACCTCATTTAAGCTTAATTACCTCTTTAAAAATTCTATCTCCAAATATAGTCACATTTTGAGGTATTTGGGGCTTTGAATGCATGAATTTTGGAGGGACATAATTCAGCCCATAACAGTGCCCTTCCATGCTTAAAGTTACTGTTTTTTTGTTTGTTTGTTGTTCTGTTTTGTTTTGTTTTTGAGACGGAGTCTTGCTCTGTCGCCCAGGCTGGAGTGCAGTGGCGTGATCTCAGCTCACTGCAAGCTCCGCCTCCCGGGTCCACGCCACCCTCCTGCCTCAGCCTCCCAAGTAGCTGGGACTACAGGCACCCACTACCACGCCCGGCTAATTTTTTGTATTTTTAGTAGGGATGGGGTTTCACCGTGTTAGCCAGGATGGTCTCGATCTCCTGATCTCGTGATCCGCCTGCCTCGGCTTCCTAAAGTGCTGGGATTACAGGCATGAGCCACCGCACCCAGCCAATGTTACTGTTTTAAGAACACTGGGAATCTTTTCTTCCGTTTCTGTGGTCCATTGACTGTTCTTCCTCATTTAAGAGCAGCAGCAAATATTGAATAAGAAAAACTTGATTTGACCTGGCGCAGTGGCTCATGCCTGTAATCCCAGCACTTTGGGAGGGTGATGCAGGGATCACTTGAGGTCAGGAGTTCAAGACCAGCCTGGTCAACATGGTAAAACCCCATCTCTACCAAAAAATACAAAGATTAGCTGGGCATGGTGGTGTGCACCTGTAATCCAGCTACTCAGGAGGCTGAGGCAGGAGAATCACTTGAACCCAGGAGGCGGAGGTTGTAGTGAGCCAAGATTGCACCACTGCACTCCCACCTGGGTGAAAAAATGAGACTCTGCTTCAAAGAAAAGAAAAGAAAAGAAAAACTTGATTTGCTGGACAGGGTACCAGGATATGGTCAGGATACAGTTCTTGCCCTCAAAGGGCTTACTTTTTGTGCTGGCATTATATTTTTTATATATGAAAATCTTGGCTGTTTTTTTGTTGTTGTTGTCCTTAGTACTTTCTTCTACCTATTGACCCACAGACAGATTCTCATATACCCTGGACTCTCACACAAGCCTCTTTATATTTACATACCTATAAAGGGAATTGGGGCAGCTGAGTCCTGAACCAATGGAAGGGACTTATAGTAAAGAATGAGTAAAAATCTCACTGTTAATTGACAATGAAATATCGAAGAATTGAGGACGTCTCCAACAGATGATGACATTAAAGACCAGCTATGCCTCCACAAACCAGAACTTGGGCTCAAATAAAAAACATTAGAAAACCCCCAAACTAACTAGAATTTCTTTTTTGCTATCCTTGTGGCATAGAAACTTAAGAAAGAAATTCAGTAAAGAAATGCATTTCTTGCACCCTGAAATCCATACCCACAGTATTGTCTAACTGGGGAGATAGGACATTTCCATAAAAAAGAGATGCACTGACTTGGCTTTTAGATGCTGAGAGTAAGTAAGTTGTGTAGGAGACACTTTCTACAGTAGGTCAAAGCCTGTAGAGATAGAGAGGACACTGAGAATGTGAATGACTTTCTTGCAATATTAACTGACCATACTGTTTAGGGTAATGCAAAGTATCTCTGAAGCTAGCTGCTAGAACAAACACCAAATGTCAAAGGCTAACCACAGAAGTTAACTTCCTGCATATGTAACAGTTTGACAGGTAACCTTGGTTGGTAGATGGCTTCCTCCACACAGTCATTCAGGAACCCAGGCAGCTAGATCTCCCCAGAGCAAGGGGAGCACTTTAACAACACTACAGGGCAGCAGTTCCCAACCTTTTTGGCACCAGGAACTGGTTTTGTGGAAGACAATTTTTCCATGGACTGGGGTCAGGGGATGGTTTTGGGATGATTCAAGCACATTACATTTATTGTACACTTTATTTCTATATGATTACATTGCAATATATAATGAAATAATTATACAACTCACCATAATGTAGAATCAGTGGGAGCCTTGAACTTGTTTTCCTGCAACTAGAGAGTCCCATCTGGGGGTGATGAAAGATAGTGGCAGATCATCAGGCATTAGATTTTCATAAGGAGCATGCAACCTGGATCCCTTGCATGCACAGTTCACAACAGGGTTTGCTTTCCTATGAAAATGCTGCCGCTGATCAACAGGAGGTGGAGCTCAGGTGGTCATGTGAGTGATGGAGAGTGGCTGTAAATACAGATGAAGCTTCGCTTACATGCCCACAGCTCACTTCCTGCTGTGTGGCCCGGTTCCTAACAGGCCATGAACTGGTACTGGTCATGGCCTGGGGGTTGGGGACCCCTGTTATAAGGCATTGCTATGAAAGGAGTCATCCTCATTCACATTCCCTGAGCACTTCCCGAGGAGCAGGCAATGTTTTGGGGCTCCCCGTTCAATCCTTGCAATAACCCTATGCTGAGAAGTCAGGTACCGGAAAGGTTCACACCCAATTTTGGCCAAACCCAGCCAGTTTCTTAATCTCTCTGCTCTACATCAGCCTCTGGATTGATGCCGATCTTACATTCCTGAGTCGTGCCAGTTAATTCAAAAACATGTAGAGCAAAAATGAATTTTCTCACCAGACACAAAGGGACAGTAAAGCAGGAGAAATGCTCTAATAGGTTGCAAAAGACTCCAGCCGTGTAAATGGTTTTGCCATATTGCATTAATATGAGCAGTAAATGAGCAGTTGATGGGGGGAAACTGAATACATTAAAATTTATTCATGGAATAAAACAAGAAAAAAACTGCCACTGACTGATGGCGTACTGGCCAGGGTACCCTGCAGCCAGTCGTGTGCAAGTCTCCATTTGCTACCACAGCAGAATTCTAACATACCAAGTCTCTCATCATATTCGTGGTGTTCCCAACCAAAGGCCCCTGTTATTCTTGGTGGTCCTGCCGAAACTTGTTCTTAGTATTGTCACCTGGGTGAAGCCTGGGGCCAAAGCCTGAGATGATAACAAGAAAGATCAAGCCCTGAGTGCTGAGTGCAGGCACTGCTGTTAACACATGCATCAACTTGTTTCATCTTCATGTTCACCCAATAGGAAGTTTCTGTTATTATCTCCGTTTTATTGGCGAGGGAACTAAGGCGCTAAAAGACTGAGTAACTTCCTGTGATGGTTACTTGTATGTGTCAGCTTGGCTAGGCCAGATATCCAGATATTCTGGATGTTTCTGTGAGGGTGTTTTTAGATAAGATTTACATTTAAATGGGTATGCTTTAAGTAAGGGAAATTACTCTCCATAACGTGGGGGAGACTCATGCAGTCAGTGGAAGGCTTGAATAGAACGCAAAGATGACCTTTCTTGAGCAGGAGAAATTCCGCCCACAGACAGCCTTTGAACTTCCTCTGCTGCACCCGCTCTTCCTGGTTCACCAGCGGACAGCCTTTGGACTTGAACTGTGTCTCTTTCCTGGACCTCTAGCCTGGCAGCTTCCCCCATCAGACTGTGGAGATTCTAGACATGCCATACATCCACCGTGATGTGAGCCAATTACTTGAAATAAATTTCTTCCTACACACACACATACACACACATATACACAGAGACACACACACACACACCCTATTGGTTTTGTTTCTCTGGAGAATCCTGATTAATACAGATTTTGGTACTGAGTGTAGAGGGTGGTCAATGGTTTGGTTGGAAGGAAAACGATTAAGAAATTGATGGCAAAGAAGTCTAGGAAAGAGTTATGTGGCTAGACCTCTAAAGGGACAAAAAATACGACGGTATTTGTGTCCCATGTGGGTGCTCACTAAAGGGTGGTTTCAGCAGAGGAGAACTTTAGTAATCAGGCAGATAGGTTGACCAGTTCTGGGGATACCAGGCAGCCTCTTTCCCCAGCAACACCTGTCATTGCCCAATGGGCTCATGAACAAAGTGGCCATGGTGGCAGGGATGGAGGTTATGCATGGGCTCAGTAACATGGACCCCTCACTCCCCAAGTCCAACCTGGCTATCACCATGGCTGAGTGGCCAATCTGCCAGCAGCAGGAACCAACACTGAGTCCCTACTATGGCACCAATTTTCCAGGTGATCAGGCAGCTACCTGGTGTCAGGCTGATTACATTAAACCTCTTCTACCCTGAAAGGAGCAGCATTTTGTTGTTGCTAGAACAGACACTCTGAATGCAGATTTGCCTTCCCTTCATGCAGGGCTTCTGTAAAAGCTACATTCCACAGACTCACAGAATGCTTTCTGCACCGTCATGGTACTCCACATAACATTGCTTCTGATCAAGGAACTTGCTTCACAGAAGTTTGTGAAGTTTGTGAACACAATGAAGTGTGGCAGTGGGCCCATGCCCATGGAATTGGATGGTCTTGCCATGTTCCCCACATTCCTGAAGCAGCTGGCTTGATAGAGGGTGAGATGGCCTTTTGAAGACTTATAGCACCAGATAGGTGGCAGTACCTTGCAGGGCTGGGGCAAAGTTCTTCAGAAGGCTGTGTATGGTCTGAATCAGCCTCCAAAATACAGTGCTGTTTCTCCCTATAACCAGGATTCATGTGTCCAGAAACCAAGGGGTTGAAAAAGAGTGGTGCCACTCACTATTACCCCTAATAACCCACCAACAACATTTTTGTTTCGTGTCCCCACAACCTTATACTCTGCTGGCCTAGAGGTCTTAGTTCCAAAGGCAGGAAAGCTTCCACCAGGAAACATAATAATGATTCCATTGACCTGGGAGTTAAGACCGCCACTCAGCTACTTTGGGCTCCTCAAGTCTCTAAACATCAGGCAAGAAGGGAGGGACTGTGCTGGCTGGGGTGATTGATGCTGGCTGCCAAGGCAATTTTGGACTGCCATTCCACAATGGATGTAAGGAACAGTATGTCTGGAATACAGGAGATCCCTTAAGGCATCTCTTACTCATGCCCTGTGATTAAAGTCAATGGAAAACTACAACAGCCCACTCCAAGCAGGGCCACTAATGGCCTAGTCCCTTCGGGAATGAAGATTTAGCTCATCCTACCAGGTAAAGAACCACAACAAGCTGAGGTACTTGTTGAGGGAAAAGGGGATATAGGTAGCCATAAATAACCATACAGTCAAGTGACCAGTTATAGAGACAGGGACTCTAATTGCCCTGAGTATTTTTTCCTGATTTTGTTATGAATGTGTGTGTTTTCCTCTCTTCTCCGCTTATCATGTAACATAAGCTGTATTGACTTTGTATCACAGTATTTAAGTATTGTTAGCTTTACATCCTATACTTAAGCTACAGGATCTCAACATGAAGGAGAAAGATCATTCATGGACTTTGCCCCTCTTCTAGGGAAAAGATTAGTGGGTTTTTGGCTGTACACAGGATAGTTATATCACGTTAGGTAGAGCTATAACCTTATGATTGTCTTTACTTGAAGATTAAGTCAGTTTAGGGAGATGTGTGTGAGTGCCCAGTCGACAGGAGTGGAGTTGGGATGGTTAACTTTATGGGTCAATTTGGTGGTCCATGGTGTCCAGATATTTGTTCAAACATTATTCTGGATGTTCCTGTGAGGGTGTTTTTGGATGAGCTTTACTATTAAATCAGTGGACTTTGAGTGAAGCATATTGCCCTCCATATGAGGCTCCTGCAGTTAGTGGAAGGCCTGAATAGAACACAAAGATGACCTCCCCTGAGCAAGAGAAACTCCGCCTGCAGATAGCCTTTGAATTTCCTCTGCAGCACCGCTCTTCCTGGTTCACCAACGGACAGCCTTAGGACTTGAACTGTGGCTCTTTCCTGGGCCTCATCCATCAGATTATGGACATTTTAGATGGGCCAAGCCTCCACTGTGATATGAACCAATTGTTCTCCTGTGTGTGTGTGTGAATCCTTTTGGTTCCATGTCTCTGGAGAACCCTGCCTAATACACTTGCCTAAGATTATATAGATGGTAAATGGTAGAACTAGCTTTAAATCCTGCAGTTTGGTGCTGGAATCCACACTCTTGATGTATACCATTCTATTAGCCTTTATCAGTGTAATAGGTAATGTCCATTTGAGGCCAACAGTGATAGCTTTCTCCTATGTCTTCATATTAACTTCATATTGATTAAGGAGATTCCAAGTGGCTAAGAAGCTAGCTATTAGAATTTTAAAAACCCAAATGTCAAAGGCTAATCACAATAGAAGCTCACTTCTTACATATGCGTCAGTTTGATAGAGGTGATCCTGGTTGCTGGCTACTTCCTCCACACAGTCATCCAGGGACTCAGGCTGCTATAGGCTCTGCCTCCTTCAACATGTAGCTTCTAAGATCAGCCTGGGCTTTGATTCCACTCTAGCCAGACAGAAGGGGAAAGGAGAATGGTAGATCAGGCATGGAAAGTGTTTATACTTACTGCTGCTAAGGAATCTGTTTGTTTAGTTTAAAAGGAAGGCAGTTTAAATTATTTTATTCTGAAATTATTTTGTGTGTTTGTGTAGGTATGTGTGTAAAGTTTCCAATCTCTCATTTTATTTCAAACTCCTTAAATTAACAGGGTATAAACAGAGAGGCAGGTGTATTTCTTCAGGAATCCACCAAATTGACTGGAAGAGCTGTTTTACATAGAAGACATTAGGAGAGAAGACTGGAGATAAAGTTGAAGCCAGATTGTGGAAGGCCTTGAAATGCTAGGCCAAAGGGCTTGGACCTTATCCTCTGAGAGATCTCAGGTGCTTTCTCTCTCTCTCTCCTCAACTAACTGCCCTTTTTCTCTACACCAACGAATCACAGGCTACATTCACCACCATGTAACGTGGTAATATTTAACTTGTCCTTTGTTTATTTCCTTTCTTACACCACACCCATCACCTGGATAAACTGTATGCATCTCAACAGCAAGAACAATGACTTATATTTTTCTCAGTGCTGCACAAGCCTAGGAGAGGGTCTCACATGTAATGTTTAAGGACTACATTCTGTTGACATTCAAGAGGTGTATGTCCCTACACCTTCAAACGCCCTACAGATTGTTGAGTATAACTATAGCATATCATTTCCTCCCCAAATCTGGCGTATTTTAACTGAGAAATGTGAATAATATCTTGAAGCTTCTAATGCCTTCATAAGCTACCACATTCTGATCAGAGTTCTTGGCAAAATGGCTTAATGAATTATGCTTCCTTGTTTTGAGATCACATCCTCCAACTGTTTTCATATCATAAAGCAAGTCATCATCACATTTGACGTTCTGTTCCTTGAAATTTCTATTATTGCGCTAGGAATGTCTTTCTCAGGCCTCTTTATTTTCTCTTTATTTCGAACACTAGGACTAGCAGAACTGGTTTGTTGACAAAGGAACAAAGCATTAAGAAAAAAAAAAAATCACATTAAGCCAGGCGCGATGGCATGCACCTGTAGTCCCAGCTACTTGGGAGACTGAGGTGGGAGGATCACTTCAGCCAGGAGTTCAAATCCAGCCTGGGCAACATAGCAATATCACTTCTCTTTAAAAAAAAAAAAAATCACATCAGACTGCATAAGGAACTACACACAGAGTAGAAAACTCTGTTTATCTGACAGTCAGCTAGGATCACTCACTAGCTAAGAAATTCACTCCCGCCCTCAAGCCTGTGACTCAAATTCATGGTTCAGCAAAATTACAAATGACCGTATATTGTGGATCTGGGATTTATAAACAACACCATACATGGTGACCATGGGGAAGGCAAGTGTTTATGATATAATAGGTAAATGTGACAATAGTGTTGACCCTCCTAGTTGCCAAGCCTGAAACAGAATACATGTCTGTATGAATACGTATGCATACAAATGTGAGTTTGGCGATGTATATATTTTCACGTTCTCTATGGTTACCTAAGATGTTATCTTAAAACAGTGGCTTACAACAACAACAAACATTTCTTCTTGTGTCACACAGTTCTAGGAGTTGACCGAGCTCAGCTAGGGGGTTCTTGCTCTGGGACTGGCCATGGTTGCAGTCAACATGTGGGCAGAGCTAGAATTATTTATTTTTTATTTATTTATTTAGAGATGGAGTTTCACTCTTGTTGCCCAGGCTGCAGTGCAGTGTCGTGATCTTGGCTCACTGCAACCTCCACCTCCTGGGTTCAAGGGATTCTTCTGCCTCAGCCTCCCGAGGAGCTGGGATTACAGGCCTGTGCCAGCATGCCTGGCTAGTTTTTTGTATTTTTAGTAGAGACAGGGTTTCTCCATGTTGGCCAGGATAGTCTCAAACTCCCGACCTCGTGATCCACCCGCCTCAGCCTCCCAAAGTGTTGGGGTTACAGTCGTGAGCCACCGCGCCTGGCCACTAGAATCATATTAAAGCCCTCTTCATACACATGTTTGGGGCCTGGATTAGGAAGACCCAAATGGTTACAGGCTAGAGCATGAAGACAGGTGACTCCTTGGGCATCTCTGTCTATTTCTATTTGGTCTCTCCATTTGGTTGTACCACTACGGTGGCTTCTGGGTAGCTGGACACTTACACGGGGGCTGGTGACTCAGGGCTCCAAAGGCACGTGTCCCAGGAGACAGACATGCTGTGCTCTAACATAATCACGTGCTTCCCATCACCTTTGCTGCCTGCCGCTGATTGGAAGCACGTCACAGGTCCCACCCACACTTGCGGGGAAGAGCATGACACGAGCTGTGAATACGAAGAGGCAGGGATCGTGGCGGCCACTTTAAAGTCTATCTGCCACACTTAGTAAAATTCAGCAATGTTGCCCCAGGTCACGTAGCTAGTGAGCAGCACAAACAAGATCTGACCCCACGCAGTCTCACTCCAGAGTCCCCATTCTCGAATAGTACCCTATAGGGCCACTCAGTGTGAGTGACAATTTTTCAATAGTTCTCATTTTAATTTTAAATGAATACATTCTCCTCTGTGTCCTCAGTTAGTAAAAGACTACACTACTCCCGCCACACTGGCAGAATCATGTTCTGGGTCTACAGAGCTGAAGACCAGACTCTGACGCACGGCGACTTCATGCAGGTAATGCCATATCCATCAACGAAGCTTCCCTCCTGGCACCTGTTCCATGGTCGTCCCCACTAGTCACAAGAATATACCTAACATATTTGTACAAACAGAAAAAGCAATCTTGTCAGAAGACTATGCATTTCTTTAGAACATCATCAGGCCAGAAGCTCATGGGCAGGAACAAATGGGTAGCGGAAAAATGGAAAACAAGGGGGAGAAAGTCCTGTAGATGCTGGAGCTTCAGCCTTGGAAAGGCCCCTGGCCACAGTTGACTTTCTACAATGCAACAGGCTGAAAAAATACATCTCTGCAGAAATAAAGAAAAGCCTAACCGAGTGCAGCTGCCATCCTCCCAATAATTAGATTTGGAGGATTATTGCTGAGATGAATGGAAGATATCATATGGTCACTGCTAGAAATATTTGCCATCCCTGTCTAACTACATGAGTAGACACTAGAGTTCTGAGCAGACCCACATATGTTTGTTTTTAATTAAAATGTGCTGAATGAACTGTTAGCAGCACTGAAATAATGAAGAAAAGCAACATAAGACAAATCGGCTAATTGACAACTCCAAACATTCTATTTTATACCCTTCAGTTATGTTAATGGAGGTTTCCAATATGTTCTAGCTGAAATAATCATTACACAAACACAGTTACATAATAATCTAAGGGGTAGATAAAAATATAAATAACTACAGCAGCGAAAACCACAAATGGGTCAAAGGATTACAAATTCATTTTCTCAGTCTTTATTCCAAAACAATTTATTGAGTGCTTATTGGTTGCTATGTGCCAGGCGCTCATGGGCTAATGCCTATGATGAAATCGTCCTAGTGTTTCCAAATATACATTTTTGTGTAAGATAGCGTGTGCTATGAGTACCAGGGTGCTGTGTAGAGTACATCTCCAACCACATGATGAAATAAAACAGCAAGCGACTCTTGAAAGGGAGAGACCATAATTTTAAGTCATTTCAAAAGCTAGTTCATGTGAAGGCAGAGACTCTGGCCAAGATCTTAACAAATTACATTTTATTCAGTGCACAAGAAATTAGCACAGCTGCCTGAAGGAAAATATGTCCTGGGATTGCATACACAGTGCAAGGCCAAAGGGCAGCCGTATTCCAAGTAGACCGTAAACAGGAGGTTTATTGGAGGCCTTTCCAAAGAACGTGGCCAAATTTCAGCCGTGAGATAACCAGAATTCCAGCCAAAATTGGGAGTGATGGAAACTGTCAAATGTCTTTGGATCTTTTGTGGAGATTAATCCCTTGGCTGTGCAGTCTCTGATGAATGAAGGAGAATAATTCAGAATCACTGAACACCCTTGCTTTTAACTGGAGGGGCAGGATATCAGCGAGGTAAGTGAACACCAGTGCATTTAGAGTTTATTTACAACTAAACTGCTAAAGTCTCAACTCATCCATATTCAATTAGAGAAAGTTGTGGTTCATCCAAGACAAGACGTGAGCCAAAATTTGGGGTGAGGGTGACATCATCTGAAAGGGCTGGAAATAAAGTGTAAATTTGAGTATCATCTGTATATAAGTGATAATTAAAGCTGTGCAACTCAACACATGCCAAGAGAGAAGGTCAATAAAAATGAAGAACAACAGGGTCCCAAACCACGTGTTACTTCTAAAATGGAGATTTTTTTTTTAAGGTGGTGGGGGCGAGCTTTTCTTTCCTGCTGCATGATCTCAAAACAGATACAATCACTTGCAAGGAAGACTCACTTCCTCTGCAGAAAGTCACTGAATTACTTGAACATTGAGCTAAGGAGAGGGGCTTTTCCGTGTGGTCTATACTGCAAGGAAGTAAGAAGTCATTCCATTTAGTTTGGGGAAGACCTCCCCAACCCTGTAAAATAGATTACTTCAGTAAATAATGTCTAAGAGAACCACCAATTCAAGCTGATACTTGATTGTCCTTTTCAAGTCTGGTGTTAAATTTGGGCAGGAAACACAAGTTGCTTTTATCTGGGTGCTCGATAATTTCATTCATGCAGTGAAGAAATAGGTTCTTTATTCTCAGCAGTGTTTGAACACTTTAACAATGGGATAACTGAAGTTAGATGCAGCTTGAATCAAATGAAATGGAGACTTGCCCACAAGGACTTATTCATTATAAAAAGGGCAGCTCTTGTCCTAATCATTCCTCTAGAGACCTATGACTTAGGGCTCTTTTTATTTTTGACTATCAGCTACCTTTCCAAATCATGGACGCTTTCTAAAAATACCAAGTTCCTCAGTAGCTGGAGCTGAGCAGGGAGTGAGCCTAACCATAAATGACGGGTGTTCCGGGTTTAAATTGTATCCCTCCCAAAAATCGTGTGTTGAAGTTCTAAGCCCCAGTGCCTCAGAAGGTGACCATATTTGGAGATAGTGTCATTAGAGAGGCAATTAAGTTAAAATGGGGTCACAAGGATGGACCCTAATGCAATATGGCTGGTGTCTATATAAAAAGAGGAAATTAGAACAGACATGTACAGAGGAAGGACCATGTACAGACACAGGGATATGACGGCCATCTCAAGCCAAAGAGGGAGGTCTCAGAAGAAGCCAATCCTGCCAACATCTTGAGCTCAGTCTTCCATCCTACAGAATTGTGAGGAAGTACATTTCTGTTGTTGAAGCCACCCAATCTACAGTACTTTGTTATGGCTGCCCCAGAAAACTAATATGATGGGGCAAAAGAAATAGAGCCAGGGCTGGGCGTAGTAGCTCACGCCTGTAATCCCAGCTCTTTGGGAGGCTGAGGCGGGTGAATCACCTGAGGTCAGGAGTTCGAGACCAGCCTGGCCAACATGGTGAGATCCCATCTCTAATGAAAATACAAAAAGCCTGGCGTGGTGGCGTGCACTTGTAATCCCAGCTACTTGGGAGCCTGAGGCAGGAGAATCGCTTGAACCTGGGAGATGGAGGTTGCAGTTAGCCAAGATGGTGCCACTGCACTCCAGCCTGGGCAACAGAACGAGACTCTGTCTCAAAAAACGAAAAAAAAAAAAAGAAAAAGAAAAGAAATAGAGTCAGGCCGAGCACAGAGGCTCACACCTGTATAATATTCTGTGTATTTTTTTTTTATATATATCTTAAATTTGTAAAGCAGTTTCTAAAAGCAAAGAGAATGGTCAATTCATCCATTCCTGCAGATACTTTATTTAAATTTGCTTTTGAGTGAAGTCAAACCATGAAGGAAGGAGCTACACCGTGGGACTTCATTTCACCTTAAACTCCCTAGAAAGGCCTTGCTCCTTCTTGCTGCATTTGAGTTTATGCAACTGTGGGGGCACTTTAGGGATCATTCCTATGAGCCCCTCCTTGCATTTATTAGAGAAAAGTGGTCAATGATCTTGTCTACTACTTCATACAATTTTTCCCTTACTAGGCCTCATTATTCTGAAGATATTTTTTATAAGCAGACGAAAATCCTTTTAGAATAAGGAGGAGCATAAATAAATACATGATTATTATATCAAATGCAATAAACATCTCTCTGCTGGGGGATAACAGGCTCATGGCTCCAGGAGGATGAAAGCAACTTTTACTGAACTCCTACCGTGCGCCAACCTTCTGCTAGAGGCTTTAGACAATTGTCTGCCGAATTTTAATTTTCACAATCTTATGAAGCAGATTATGAGAAAGTGTAGGTAACTTGTCCAAAGTCACATTGTAAATGACCAAACCAGGAAACCACAGTATTTTATGATCATACAAAGAATGGAAGAGGGGAAGGAGAAAAGCTTGTGTTAATTTGTTAAGAACCTACTTCCAATGAACCAAATATTTTTCATCCCAATTTAGAAATGAGGAAACTAAAGCTCAGAGGAATATGTAAATGTACAAAAATATGCAATATATATATATTAAAAATATGTGTTGTATATAATATATATTTGTTCAAGGTGACATAATAGATGAATATATTAGATAGGTCTATTTCTAGAATGAGAGGAGACATTTAAGATAAGGAGATTCCATGGAAAATACATAAGCTGGCTCTATTTCTTTCTTGTTTTTATTTTTTTTTTTAGAAACAGGGTCTTACTCTGTTACCCAGACTGGAGTGCAGTGTCACAATCACGGCTCACTGCGGCCTCAACCTCCCCAGGCTCAGGTGATCTCCCATCTCAGTCTCCCAAGTATCTGGGATTACAGGCACATGCCACCATACCCAGATAATTTTTGTATTTTTTGTAGAGATGTGGTTTCACCATGTTGCCCAGGCTGGTCCTGAACTCCCGGGCTCAAGGGATCCACCCACTTTGGCCTCCCAAAGTGCTGGGATTACAGGTGTTAGCCCCGGCCTCTGTGCTCAGCCAATTCCAGAGCATTTAAATGTTTACCCACATATAGAAGGGATTTCTGTAGGTTTGTGGGTGTGTTCCATGCCTCTAAGTGGTAGGTGGTATCACATGGTATGCACCATTATGCCTCATGCACATTCAACTCAACATTGCTTTCTGAGATGGAGACACTTTGTTATGCATAGATCTTACTCATTCCTTGTAGGGGCAGGGTTATACGCTAAATTGTGTTCCCCTCAAAGTTTGCATGTTGAAGTCATAATCTCCTAGTACCTCAGAATGTGACTACATTTGGAGACAATATCTTTAAATAGAAAATTAGGTTAAAATGAGATCACTAGGGTTGGCTGTAATCCAATATGACTGCTGTCCTTATAAGAAGGGGAGATTAGGACACAGACACAAAGAAAAGCCATGTGAAGGCTAACAAAAACAAGCAACAGGAAAGGACTCCCTATTCGATAAATGGTGCTGGGATAACTGGCTAGCCACATGCAGAAGATTAAGTTGGACCCTTACCTTTCACCATATACAAAAATTAACTCAAAATGGATCAAAGACTTAAATGTAAGACCTCAAACCATAAAAATCCTAGAAGATAACCTAGGAAATATTCTTCTTGATATTGGCCTTGGCAAAGAACATTTGGCTAATTCCCCAAAAGCAATTGCAACAAAAACAAAAATAGACAAGTGGGACCCAATTAAATTAAAGCACTTCTGCACAGCAAAATAAACTATGAACAGAGTAAACAGACAAGCTACAGAATGGGGGGAGATATTTGCAAATTATGCATCCAACAAAGGCCTAATATCCAGAATCTATAGGGAACTCAAACAAATCAACAAGCAGAAAATAAATAACCCCACGTATTAGTCCATTTTCACGCTGCTATGAAGAAGTACCCAAGACTGAGTAATTTATAAAGGAATGAGGTTTAGTTGACTCACAGTTGGGGAGGCCTCAGGAAACTTACAATCATGGAGGAAGGGGAAGCAAACACGTCCTTCTTCACATGGCGGCATCAAGAAGTGCCGAGCAAAAGGGGGAAGGCCCTTATAAAACCATCAGATCTCATAAGAACTCACTATCACAAGAACAGCATGTGAGTATCTGCCCCCATGATTCAATTACCTCCCACCATGTCCCTCCTACAACACATAGGGATTATGGGAACTACAAGTCAAGGTGACATTTGGGTGGGGATACAGAGGCAAACCATATCATTCCACCGCTACCCTCCCCCCACCGACAAATCTCATGTTCTCACATTTCAAAACACAATCATGCTCTTCTAATAGTCCCCCAAAGTCTTAACTCATTCCAGCATTAACCCAAAAGTCCAAGTCCGTAGTCTCATCTGAGACAAAGCAAGTCCCTCAGCCTAGGAGCCTGTAAAATCAAAAGCAGGTTAGTTACTTCCTAGATACAGTGGAGGTACAGGCATTGGGTCAATATACCCATTCCAAATGGGAGAAATTGGCCAAAACAAAGGTGCTACAGGCTCCATGCAAGTCCAAAATCCAGCAGAGAAGACAAACCTTAAAGCTCTGAAATAATCTCCTTTGACTCCATGTCTCACATCCAGGTCACGTGGATGCAAGAGGTAAGCTCCCCATGGCCTTGGGCAGCTCTGCCCCTGTGGCTTTGCAGGGTACAGCCTCCCTCCCAGCTGCTTTCATGGGCTGGCATTGAGTGTCTGAGGCTTTTCCAGGCGCACAGTGCAAGCTGTAGGTGGATCTACCATTCCGGGGTCTGGGGGATGGTGGCCTTCTTCTCATAGCTCCACTAGGCAGTGCTCCAATGGGGACTCTGTGGGGTCTCCCACCCCCCAATTCCCTTCTGCAATGCCCTCGCAGAGGTCCTCCATGAGGCTCCATCCCTGCAGTAAACTTTTGCCTGGACATCCAGGCTTTTCCATACATCCTCTGAAATCTAGGCAGATGTTCCCACACCTTGATTCTTGTCCTCCGTGTACTGACAGGACCATTACACCATTTGGAAGCTGCCAAGGCTTGAGGCTTGCACTCTTTGAAGCAATGGCCTGAGCTGTAGCTTGGCCCCTTTTAGCCATGGCTGGAACTGAAGCAGCTGGGATGCAGAGCACCATGTGTCAAGGCTGCACAGAGCAGGAGGGCCCTGGGCCCGGGTCCAGGAAACCATTCTTCCCTCGTAGGCCTCCAGGACATTGATTGGGAGGCTGCCAAAGGTCTCTGACATGTCCTGGAGACATTTTCCCTATAGTTTTGGTGATTAACATTTGGCTTCTTGTTATGCAAATTTCTGCAGCAGTCTTGAATTTCTACCCAGAAAATGGGTTTTTCTTTTCTATCACATCATTGGATTGCAAATTTTCCAAACTTTTATGCTCTGCTTCCTCTTGAATGCTTTGCAGCTTAGCAAATTCTCCCTCAAGAAACCCTAAATCATCTCTCTCAAGTTCAAAGTTCCACAGAACTCTAGGGCAGGGGCAAAATCCCGCCAGTCTCTTTGCATAGAAAGAGTGACTTTTACTCCAGTTCCCAACAAGTTCCTCATCTTCGTCTGAGACCACCTCAGCATGGACTTTATTGTCCATATCACTATCAGCATTTTAGTCAAAGCCATTCAACAAGTCTCCAGGAAGTTCCAAAGTTTCCCACATTTTCCTGTCTTCTTCTGAGCCCTTCAAACTGTTCCAAACTCTGCCTGTTACCCAGTTCCAAAGTAGCTTCCACATTTTCGGGTATCTTTACAGCAGTGCCCCACTCTCTGTGTTACCAATTTACTTATGCAAATTAAAATTTTAAAATGGGCAAAGGACATGAACAGACACTTCTCAAAAGAAGACATACAGTTGGCCAACAACCATATGAAAAGATGCTCAACACCACTAATCATCAGAGAAATGAAATCAAAACCAAAATGAGATACCATCTCACACCAGTCAGGATGGCTATTATTAGAAAGTCCAAAAACAACAGATGCTGGCAAGGCTGCAGAGAAAAAGAAACGCTTATATGCTGTTAGTGAGAATGCAAATTAGTCCAGCCACTATGCAAAACAGTCTGGAGATTTCTCAAATAACTTAAAACAGAGCTGCCATTTAACCCAGCAATCCCATTATATACTGGGTATATACCCAAAGGAAAATAAATCATTCTACCAAAAAGACATACGTACTTGTATGTTCATCACTGTTCTATTCACAATAGCAAAGACATGGAATCAACCCAGTGCCCATCAGTGGTAGACCGGATAAAGAAAATGTGGTGTATGTATACACCATGGACTACTACGCAGCCATAAAAAGAATGAAATCATGTCCTTTGCAGCCACATGGATGCAGTTGAAGACCATAATCCTAAGGGAATTAACACAGGAGCAGAAAACAATACTGCATGTTCTCACTTATAAGTGGATGCTAAACATTGAGCACCCATGGATGTAAATACAGGAAGAGCAGACCCTGTGGACTAGTAGAGGGGGCAGGGAGAGAGGGGCCAGGAATTGAAAAACGACCTATCAGGTACTTACCCCAAGTCTTAGCATCACATGATATTCTCTAGTAACAAAGCTGCATGTGTACCTCTGTGTCTAAAATAAAAGTTTTTTTGTTTGTTTGTTTGTTTTTTTAAAGGCCATGTGAAGACACAGGGAGAAGACAGCCAGCTCTACCCCAAGGAAAGGGGCCTCTGAGGAAACCAGCCCTGCTGACACCTTGACCACAGACTGCTAGACTCCGGAACGGGGAGAAAATAAACTTCTGTTGTTTGAGTCACTCAGTCTGTGGTACTTTGTCACAGCAGCCCAAACAAATTAACACAGGCAGCAAAGTATTCTACAGACCACAAACACCACAGTATTTTAGCCAGTCTCATGGTGGACTTTTAGATTGAAACTAAACACAAATACACATCCTTGGACAGAGTGAGCACCTGTGGGAGTAAATATGTAGAAATGAAATTGCTGTTACAGGCAACACATATTTTCGAATTTACAAAATGCTGCTAAATTGTTCTCTCAAATATCTCCGTTGATTTACACTCCCAACAACAGTGAATGAGGGCACCATTTCTCTCACAGCTTAGCCAACATTTGATATTCTCAGGCTCAAGTTTTCTGCCAATGTGATTGGCCAAAAAAACCCACATTGTTTTAACTGCGCTTTCCTGAGTTTGCATGAAGTTGAGTATTTTTTAATACACACATTGCCTGTTCTTATTTCTTCTTCTATACATTCTCAGTTCATATTTTTGGTCTGTTTTTCCTTTGGGGTTGTATGACTTTTTCCACCTGATTTGTAGGGATCACATACATTCTAGCTCACAATTCTCTGTCTGCTGGATCTTCTGCAAATACCTTCTCCCAGGCCCCCACTTGTCTTTTAATCTAGTTCACGGTGTGCTTTTGACAAAAGGTTTTAAATCAGGTATAATCAGATGGACCTCCGTTTATAGTTTGTATTTTTTTGTATTTTTTTGTATTGTCTTAAAAAAAATACTTTCTGGCTGGGTGTGATTACTCACACCTGTAATCCCTGGAGGCTGAATCAGGTGGATCACTTGAGGCCAGGAGTTCAAGACAAGCCTGCCTAACATGGTGAAAATCCGTCTCCTCTAAAAATAGAAAAAAATAGCCGGGCATGGTGGCACATGCCTGTAATCCCAGCTACTTGGGAGACTGAGGCATGAGAATCACTTGAACCCAGGATTTGGAGATTGTAGTGAGGTGAGATTGCACCACTGCACTCCAGTCTGGGCAACAGAGGGAGACTCTATCTCAAAATAAAAGAAAAAGAATAAGTGTTTTCTCTCCAAAATTCAAAAAGGTGTTCTCTTATAATTTCTTCTGACAGTTTTAGTGTATTTTCCCCATGTTCCAGTTTTTAGTACCTCGTTAATGTATTTCAGTGGTGGCAATAGGTAGGAGTTTTATTTTCTTTATGATTTTTTTCTTTTGTCTTTCATTTGAGAGTGAATTGTCCCAACGCCACTTACTGAAATATCAAATGCTTACTCCAGTCATTGAAAATATATATTCAGCAAAGCACCCACAGACCATCTCATTTTGAGTAGTGTAATTTCCTGATAAATCCTCCATAATGTATTAGGAGAAGAACGTACCCCTAGGTAAGTAAATAAGCAGATCTAAATGGGTATTTGGCTATGAGCCAAGCAAATGCTAGAGGTTGTCTGCCAAAAAATGGTTTTGATATTAGAAGAGTTGATGTTAAGCCCTTCTTCCTGACAGTCATTGGATAGTGGGGCCAGGTGTCTTTTGAGGCCACTCTGAGTTTGTAATGATTAAACCATGTCCACGACATGTAGGAGAAGACTTGTCCTTCCATTGTCCCCACCAAGTGAATGTGCTTCCTGCCCAGCAGATCAGTGGCCCCTGCACAGAAATCTCTGGAATGACGTGCTGAAGCCAGCCACAGCATTGTCTCCGGAGGATGGAAACAGGGTGTTTGTGAGAGGGTAATTTTTCACTGAATTCCTTTTCTATCTCTCTTAACTCCTTTTGACTGTATGCATATACAATTGATTCAAAGTAATAATTTTTTTAAAAGCCAAAACAAAACAAAACAAAAAAACCCTGCCAAGTAGGTCACTAAGACACTAAGGAAAATCCAGAAAAAATACATTCCTGTGGCAGTCAACAAAAAAACAAACAAAACAAAAAACAGACATATGAGAACTTTTTTTGCAGGGGTAATTAACCTGGAAATTATGTTTCACCTTGTTTGAATAATTTAGAGAATTGTTTTTAATATATTCCTTGGTCACAAGACACTTTAGACACTTTGTTCAAGCTAGATCTTTCTCAAAGACCAACATATAAAATAGATGAAATGAAAGGGTTCCTGTTTAAAAGTGGGGATCCCCATCAGCAGCCTTTGAGGCAGCTCTGTGGGGGTCCCCAGGGCTCTTCTGAGTACATTGAGAACCTTCCTTTAAAGTCAACGTGTTCGAGAATTATATATAGAATTATCTTTTGCACCTTCTTCATGTAGTAATACTACACTCCACTTTAAAATTTACAGTATTGTGTACTTGCTCATTCGGTAAACATTGCTTGAGCACCTACCATTTGCCAGACCCTAGAATAGACAGGAGGAGGAGGTGACTTAAACATGGTAAGGTCTGAGCAAAAGGTTGAAGTGTGAATAGAAAACAACCAGGAGGGCATTCCAGGCCCAGTAGACTGCAGGGGAAAGCTGGAAAGCTGGGAGGAAGCAGGCTGGCAGATCGGGAAGAAGGGGGTGGGCACATTCAGTGTGCTTAGATGCACAGGGCATCTGTTGGTTCTAGCAGGTGCTGAAACTGGAGAGGGAGGGAGCAGTAAGTTATTATTGCCTGGTGGATCTTTCTAAGTTTGGACTTGGCAGGCCATGAGGAAGCGATTGAAGGGTCTTAGACAGGAGATTGACACAGTCATATTTGTGCTTTGGAATGATTGCTCTGACCTAAGTGAGTATTGCCTATGTCCTAAGGAGACATGATTAAGTCAGTGAGACAGGTAGGGAGGCCATCGCAGCCACCCAGGGAGGAGATGATGATGGACAGACTTGAAGGTCTGGCAGAGATAGAGCAGAGGGGGTGACTAAGACAGAATTAACTGGATGTTGGTGGGAGGCAGAAAAGGGATGTGTCTAGGAAATTTCTGGAGTTCGGGTTGTATAATTGAGTGGGGTTGGATAACTGGGGCCATTCAACAAAGCAAGGAAGAGGGGAGAAGGGGTTTGGGCACTAGATGATGAGCTTCATTTGGGGGAAGGTTTTGATTGAAGTACCTGTAAGACATCTGGTGGAAATGTCCAGTAGGCAATCAGATAGCCGATGTGGGATGGAGGTGAAGGCCTGAGGCCATCCTCAGTGAGTTGATAATAGCAGTCAAGAAAGTACTTGAAACCCCCAGGAGAATGTGAGCGATGAGAGAGGAGAGGCCCATGCGGGCAGATCTGGGATGAAGAGGAGAGGCCCAGGCAAACAGCGGATGGTTCGGGTGAAGCCGGCTGAGATGGCTGAGCAGGGAGGAAGGAAGAGAATCAGGGAGAGTGGGGATCAAAGAAACCAAGGAGGGGACTTGAGCATAGGAGGACTTATCAGCAGGGTCAAACCCTGCACAGAGAAGACGTTTAGGGACTGGAGAACTCATTGGACATAGCAGCTCACTGGAGAGAATGAGGAAAGGCAGTTCCCAGAGACGTGGGCAGCAGGGAAGCCGTATGGCAGGGCTTGGGCAGTGAATGGGCAGTGAGAAACTGGGGAAAAGTCGGGTGTGACCACTCTCCAAAAACGGCGATGATGAAGGAAGTGTGAGCTACCTCCAGGTGAGCCTGCTTCAGTCCTCTGATGAGCAGCACAGAATGACCGGACCGCGCCTCTCAACTCCAGCTGCGCTTCTAATTCCAACTGCACAATAGAAGCACCTGGGGAATTTTTTAAACTAAAAAAGTACCAAAGCCGGGGCCGCAGATGTAATTGGTCTGGGGTGGGGCCTGGGCAAGGGTATATTTTTAAAGCTCCACAAGAAAGTCTAATGTGCTGCCACCATTAGGACCACGGCTCCAGTTATTCCCTATTTTGAGCAACAAAGGAGTGAATGAGCTAGCTCGGGGAGAAGTCAGAGGTGGTCCTCTGACATGGATCTGTCTTGTCGGGACACAAAGCAGAGGTTCGTGAAAGAGCCCGCACATTTAAATGTGTCTGTGTGGACCCACTTCTTTTCAGTAGAGACAGGCCCCGAAATGAGGGGGAGCACCAAAAATGTGTTCTCCATTGCTGGAGAGTAGGATTTCACCGGGCTTTTCTAGAACATAAGAGACCTATCCCCTAAATCATTCTGAGTCTATACTTGCCAAACCTCCTTTTGATTAGTAATTAAACTCTGCCCGGTGATTTTAAAAATCATACCTGTTTTCCATAATTTGCAAGAAATACATGCATAGGATGAAAAAATAAAATGCTACAGAAGGAAACTTCTACCTCCCATATCGCCTCCAGCTGCTTTCCAAAGCCAACCGCTTGACTGCTTCCGTCTTTGTTCTTTCTGATGGTTACCTCCATAACCTTAAATCGTATGCTTACTCTTCTGCTTCATAATTTACCAATAGTATACATGGTCGACCTATTTGGAAAAGTAAACACCTACTAACTCTGCCTCCACTTCCCCTTCTCCCTTCCAAAGTTTGGTGGTTTTAGTATTATTTTTAATCCTTCCATTGGTTACTAACATAATTTTAAGTAACATACTTAAAATTCCAGTTCTCACTCCATGAACTTATTTATTTATTTATTTAGAGACAGGACCTTGTTCTGTCACCCAGGCTGGGGGGCAGTGGCGTGAACATGGATCACGGCAGCCTTGAACGCCTGGGAACAAGCAATCCTCCTGCCTCAGCTTCCCAAGTAGCTGGGATCACAGGCACGCGTCAACACACCTGGCTAATTTTTAGTTTTTTCTTTTTGGAGAGATAGGATCTTGCTGTATTCCCCAGGCTGGTCTCAAACTCTTGGTCTCAAGTGGTCTTCCTGCCCCAGCTTCCCAAGGTGCTGGGATTTCAGGCATAATCCACCATGTTTGGCCTCATTCCATGAGCTTTCAACAATATTTCTTAACTCCACACAGTATGAGGTGGAGATATCAGCTCCCCTACTTTCCCCTTTCAACTTCTTTCAGCTTGATCTTTGTCTTTCCATTGTTCTGACTGGTAACATTTCATTCTGTTCTGCAACCGTGATGAGTCCTCTGTGCTTGGTTTACGGGTTAATTCTACTAGTTCAAAGCCAATGAGCTGCATTAACATTATTGTGAGCAGGTAAATATTGTTCCTTGGAGAGCCAAGGACTGCGTTAGGACCACACTTCTTCCTCTTGGGTTCAATGTCACCACCTTTTGGGTGGCTCAAAGGAGTATGTTCCCAGGAGCACAGCCAAATTGATTTTCTTTTATTACGTCCCTGCAGTTACTCAAAATTACAATTCATTGTATTTTGCTTCTATTTGGACCATGATTTTCTTGTACCTTTCTGAGTTTTTCCTAGACTTTTTTTTTTTTTTGGTAGAGAGAAGAAACATATTTTGTCCTTGCCACATCACGGATATTTTCTAGCTTCTTACTCCTTCCATCTGAAGCATCGAATACCTTCGAGTTTTCTTCTGACAGAGAGATGTCTTGGACCATGCTGACTTCCTGCTTTAACTTGGACTTAATGACTTTTAGACCTCGACACTGCTACCGTCTTTCCCCTGTGTCGATACTGGGACATGGATATTAGAGATAAAGAACACGAACTTTCTTTTCCATCAACTTTTATTTTAAGTTCCAGGCTACATGTGCAGGACGTGCAGGTTTGTTACACAGGTAAACGTGTGCCATGGTGGTTTGCTGCACAGATCAACCCATCACCTAGGTATTAAGCCCAGCATCCATTCGTTATTCTTCCTGATGCTCTCCCTCCCCGCACCCTCCCCACACAGGCCCCAGTGTGTGTTGTTCCCCATGTGTCCTTGTGTTCTCATCATTCAGCTCCCACTTGTAAGTGAGAACATGTGGGAACACAAGCATTTTGATCACCGCGAAGAGACAATCTCATTGTCAACAAATCCATTTGTCATGTATTCATTTGTCTTGTCTAAATTTAATTAGTATGATTTGTCATAGAAAGACTGATCAGCTATGGACCTATAAGGAAAATTCATGTTCTGGGCCTCAGAGATGAAGTATTAGACCCTGTAGGTAGCCACCCAACCACCCTGAGAAGTCTCACCATAACCAGCCAAAATCCTTCAATGCATCTGTAGTGGGAACTGGAGTGTGCTGCCTGGAGATACAAAGGACTCAAAGGACTAAGGCACTCAGTCCCTTGCCTCAATCCCAGACATCTCTGAAGGACCAGCCATCTTCGGAGGTCCCCGTGGGGTGAGCTGAGCCCTCTCTCACAATTGCCAAAAAGTTCAACTTCTTGAACTGTCCAATCCTTCTTCCTTCATTCTTGTGCAGGTTTCCCCCAAAACTCTCCCCCAGAAACATCTATCTCAAAGTCTATTTCCTGAGGATCCATTCCTACAACCACACCTTTATCATATACCCCAGAATTGTGGTATCAACAAACACACGATAAAAGGTTAATTGCTGATGGGGATAATGAATGATTGTGGGAAGCGGTTGTTTTACAGGCAGGAAATGAGATGAGGATTGGGTTTCAGTCCTAGGGGAGGCAGGAGAGGCTGGGATTCAGGGCACCTAGGGAGGCGAGCAGGAACTAAGCTTTGTCAGAGGTAGGAATGGAAGACAGAGTGTGAGCTGTGGATCATCACTGCAGGTATTAGAATGGAGTATGAAGCTGAGGAAGTGGTAATGATGGCTGTGACTCTGAATTTTCTTGGGGAGAAGAGCACTCTATTTGTAAATTAAGTTTTTCCTTCTATTGTACATGTACCTTGAGACCCTGGTGGCTGGGTGGGAGGGTGGATGGGACGGGAGTGGATGAGGACCTGAACTGGAACAACTGCAGCAATTACAACGTGTTCTGGAATATTCAGGTCTGTGAACGTGTTTGCGCTCATTCACTTAAAGTAACTTTAAATTCCTATTAATTCAAACTAGAATGAGTTTATATAGAATCTATGCTATAGGAAGGGAGTTGGGAGGGGGAGCCAGCTTTCTAAGGCCAGCATTAGAAAATGTCTGTCCTATTAACGCAGAAACGGAAATCCAAATACTGCATGGTCTCACTTATAAGTAAGAGTTAAACATGGGGACACACAGACATAAAGATGGGAACAATAGACACTGAAACTCCAAAAGAGGGGTGGGAGGGAGGGGAAAATGGCTGGGAAGACTTCTTATTGGGTACCATGTTCAATATTTGGGTGATGGGATCAATAGAAGCCCAAACCTCAGCGTCACGCAATATACTCTTGTAACAAACCTGTGCATATACCCCCTGAATCAAAAATAAAAACAGGCCAGGTGTGGCGACTCATGCCTGTAATCCCAGCACTTTGGGAGGCTGAGGCAGGCGGATCACCTGAGGTCAGGAGTTTGAGACCAGTCTGGCCAACATGGTGAAATCCTGTCTCTACTGAAAACACAGAAATTAGCCGGGTGTGGTGGCAGGTGCCTGTAATCCCAGCTACTCGAGAGGCTGAGACAGGAGAATCTCTAGAACCCGGGAGGCAGAGGTTGCAGTGAGCCGAGATCGCACCACTGTACTCCAGCCTGAGCAACAAACAGTGAAACTCCATCTCAAAAATATAAAAATAAAAATAAATAAATAAAAACAAAGAAAATGTCAGTCCTTGCCAAGTTAGTTAAAATTAACTTCAGCTTCATTCAAAGTGATAGAAAACCATAAATAATAATAAATTTAACAAGATACACATGCAGTTGTCTAATAGGAACCAAGTCTGGAAGTGAGCAGAGGGGAGACTGTCCTGGTACCTGGCAGTTTTGCAAACACTAGGAAGCCAGTCTCCATGTTCTCACTCCACCAATTGCAACAAGAGTACCCACCTCATGGTCTTTTTTTTTTTTTTTGAGACAGGATGTCACTCTGTCACCCAGGCTGCAGTGAAGTGGCTCAATTATAGCTCACGGCAGTGCAGCCTCAACCTCCTGGCTCAAGCAATCCTCCCACCTCAGCCTCCACCGTAGCTAGGACTACAGGCACACACCCCCATACCTAGTTTATTTATTTATGTTTTGTAGCATCGGGCTCTTGCTATGTTACCTAGGTTGTTCTCAAACTCCTGGGTTCAAGTGATCCTCCCATCTCAGCCTCCCAAATTGCTGGGCTTACAAGCATGAGCTACCACACCTGGCCTTCAAAATTCTTATTACATTGTGTGGACCAACAGTTTCTGTAGATGCATTTATACTTTGGTTGCCCAGGCTAGTCTCAACTCCTGGCCTCAAGCGATCCTCCCACTTTAGTGTCCAGAAACACTGGGATTACAGGCATGAGCCACCATGTCATACCCATCTCATGGTCTCAAATGGCTGCTGGAGTTCTGGCCATTGCATCCCTACCAGAGGAAGGATAGCAGGAGAAGAAGGGCGTGGTCACACTGGGCTGCAAGGGAGGCTGGTGGCCATGTGCCCAGTTATTAATAAGATTTGGGAGCCCTAGTACCAAGGCAGAAGGGAAGAACAGGCATTGGGGGCCATCCACAGCTTCTGCCACACCTGCCTTCCCTACTCCAGACACCTGGCATCATCTCTACCCTTCATCTGCCAACTCAGCCCTGCTCTGGGGCTGACCGACTCCCACACAGTGCAGTCAGTGAGTTAATGTCCACGGTCATGCTGTAGGGCTGCTGCTTGGCACTTCTGTGCCTGCACACCAGAGAACTGCACTTCTGAATCAGTTTCCCTCCCAGCGCCCCTCTTCCATGATGGCGGCCTGTCCAGCTCTTGCCAACGCCTTCTCTGTGGAGTCTCTCTGCTGTGCCCTCAATCTCTCCAGACACTGGCTGGGACCACTGACATGGACCCACCACCCAGATTCCAGTATCAGGCCAGCCAGCTTTCAGGGTCACTTCCTGCCTAGACCTTTGCCTCTCCTCTTTCCACCTCTTCATTAAGTTGTTCAACTACACTTGAACTTGACATGCTTATTAGCTTCTCACCCATGATGACAGTGAGCAATTTTTTTTTTTCCTGGAAAGGACTAATTCCAAAAACCATAATTCTTAGGAGTTATATATTTTTCATTCAAACAAGAACTTGAATCCCAAGAGAAAATGTACACCCTTGTAGTTTAGATCACAAGGGCATGACTTGTCAGCTCAGAGAGTGGCCTACAGCCTTGGTTCCATCTATTGCTAGCTGTGGGACTTATAACTTACCATCTCTGCGCTTCGGGTTCCACAACTGGAAAGCTATCCTAAGAACAGCACCTACCTTTCAGCACTATAAGGAAGATTATGGAAGATTAAATGAGGTACACTGCCCGGCACATGGTAAGCACAAAGTAAATGTTACTTATAATAATAATTGATTTATAATAACGTGAATTTTAAATATCAGTAAATTGGCACTGATTTTTTAGCTGCTAAAATGTTACTGCTGGGCTTTTGTGAGAAGTCGTTCAGTGCAGTCAGCGTTTTAATTTTTCATTCTGAAACCTTGTCTAACTCCTTACTTCCTCCTTTCCCTGGTGGACTCAAGTAGGGGAGGTCCCAGCGTGCCTAACACCTGAGGAGGTGTGGTGTGTGCATCAAAATCAAGCCTGCTTCCTTTTGGTAAATAGTTACACCACACCAAGCAAGGGCCTGCCTACTCCAGTGTGACAGATGTATTTTTCCAAACCCATCAACTCAGAGATCGGTTTACTGGCCCAACCATATCTGCTGCCCTTGATATTACATCTTGCGGTGGCAGTTGAGGGCCTGGCCAAGTAGAAAACTTGTCTTTTGGGGATGAAGTAGCATTCTCCCCCAACTCTCACTTTCTTTTCTACACGTGGATTTATTTCTGCAGTCTCATTTTATCTTTGTCTTTTTGGCTTTCTTTTTCTACACAATTGTTTTATTTATTTATTTGCCCCCATCCCCCTACCTTTTTTGCAGTGGGATTTCTCCATGTTGCCCAGGCTCATTTGGAACACCTGGGCTCAAGCAAGCCTCCCATCTCAGCCTCCCAAGTAGCTGGGACTACAGGCCTGAGTTACCACACCCGGCCCCACAATTGTTCTTTTTTACATATTAAATAAATAACCTATGCTTAATTTAGAAAATGCAGAAAAATGAAAAGACAGGGGAAAAAGGCAAACATGTAACCCCTGCACCTTGGTGGGTACCCATCCAGAACACGACACACGCACACAATTTTTGTTTTCTCGGAAATCAGATCATATGAGCTAGACCAGTGGTTCTCAATCAGGGTGATTTTTCCCCCACAGAAGACATTCAGCAATGTCTGCAGACATTTTAGGTTGTCAAAACCAGGGCAGGTGGTGATACTGGCATCTAGTGGTTGAGGCCAGAGATACTGCTAAACATCCTAAAATGCACAGACCAGCCCTCAGCAACAACAAATTACCTAACCCCAAATGTCAAAAGGGCCAAGGTTAGGAAACTCTGGTCTAGACTATGGTTAAGCAAACTATAGCCCTCTTGGTTGGCTGTCTGCTTTTATAAATAAAGTTTTATTAGAACTCGGTGATGTCCATTCATTTCTATGTCATCTGTGGTTGCTGTGACTTACAAGGCAGATGAGTAGTTGTAACAGAAACTATGTGGTCACAAGGCCTAAAATAAATATGAGCCACATATGAAACTGTAACTTTTTCTAGTAGCCACATTTTTTAAAAGTACAAAAAAAGCAGGGGAAATTAATGTTAGTAACATGGCCCAAATATTAACATTTCAACCTTGCAATCAATATAGAAATTATTAATGATATATTTTCATATTCTTTTATTTACATACTGTCTTCACTTACAGCACTTCTCAGTTCAGACTAGTT
>NW_012101410.1:4399687-4402059 GCF_000951045.1 Mandrillus leucophaeus
AGGATGGTCTCGATCTCCTGACCTCGTGATCCGCCCGTCTCGGCCTCCCAAAGTGCTGGGATTACAGGCTTGAGCCACCGCGCCCGGCCGCAAAGAAACATTTTTATGGGTTTTGAAATATATATATTTTTAATAATAATACTTTCCCTACAAGATGATTATAAGAATTAAGAAATTAGCCAGGCGAGGTGGCGGGCGCCTGTAGTCCCAGCTACTCGGAAGGCTGAGGCAGGAAAATGGCGTGAACCTGGGGGGCAGAGCTTGCAGTGAGCCGAGATCATGCCACCGCCCACCAGCCTGGGCGACTGAGCAAGACTCCATCCCAAAAAAAAAAAAAAAAAAAGAGTTAAGTTAGTACATGTAAATCAATTTTATTAATTCAAGTAAGGTCAGTAAAACTTAAAATAGTAGTGCCTGGCACATAAAAGCACTCTATCAATACCATCTCTTATTGCTATCAGTATTGCTCCTGAATGTATCTCCAGCATTGTAGTTCTAATTGTACCTCCACTAACAACGTCTAAGAATGCTTGTTTCTGGTATACTCTTCTAATGCTATTATTTTTATAGCCTTTGCAAATTTTATATACAAAATTGGCTTCTTGTTATTGTTGGTTTAATCTGACTGTAGTCCATTCGTTTTCTTCGATTTAGGATGTTTTCTAGAGTTGTTACAAGCTCAGTCTATAGCCACACGTTTAAGAGTTGGACCATTTTTCACAAGAATGACCAGGACAATAAGTGACCATTTGTGTCAGTCAGCTTTCACTAGGTTATGTGTTGTAACAAGTGGCCCTAATATCTCAATGGCTCACAAAAACAAGTATGTATTTCTCACTCATATTGCCAGGCTGAAAGAGCGGCGCCCATCGGGACATGCCATTCCCATGGTAGAGCGAAAGGAATAAATGAGAAAGCAAGGGTGAAGTCTCCAAAGCTTCAACTCCTACTCGCACAGACTCTCTTCTGCTTGCATCTCATTGACCGGAGCAAGTCATGGTGCCAAGTCCAATATCAATGGAGCAGAGTAGTGTATTCCCGCCATAAGAGACACTGAAAGCTACATGGCAATGTGTGGGAACCGAGATAGGGAGCAATCCACCAGTAGTTAATTTAGTTAATTAGTTAATTTCGATGCAATTAACTAGTTGGGTGCCTCTACTCACCTCAAGTCAGGATTCCCCCTATATGATTCATTACAGTTCTCATAGAAAAGACATGCCGCATCCCCGCTGCCCACTGCGGGAACAGATGACAGATACTGAGCTGCTGTAGCGCTTCCAATGGGCTCTAAAGACAAACTGGTCTGAAGAGACTCAGCCTAAACCAAACATGAGGCTATCTCCCACTCCCTGCATGAAGGGGCAGACTTGTCTATCAATGAAAAGAGCTTTGTGTCTAAAGTCATCATTACATCACCAACAAGTAGGAAACAATAAATCTCGGATCTGATCTAACCGTCATCAATCATCCACCATACAAAGAGTGTAATGGTTCCCTTAGAATAAAGACGATGGGGTTTCTATTGTAACTGCCTCACCTGTGAGATCAATAGTTGCTATCAGCAGCAGCAGTAGCGTAGTCACCACCATCACCTCCAGCACCTTTTAAGGTCAAACCAGTTACCATACCCCTGAACCCAGCCAACAGCACCCTGGTTGGCACAGGACGTTTATAGACAAAAGGACCGATCCCTGTCCTACAGAATTGAGCCCTTGGCTCTGCTAGTCTGGCTGGTTGGAAAATTATTATGCAACTTGAATCCTCATAAAAATGTATTCCTAAAATCCTAACACTAGACAGTTTTAGAATTAATAAATGTGTATTAAAATTACAAGCTATTCTACCCCAAACCTGAAAGAAACCATTCTAGGAACATGAAAAACCAAAAAGAGCGAGGCATGTTTCCTGAGGTAAGTCACTTCCTATTTGAATCATTTATTTATATAACAAGCCTTTCTGGACTGATTAAGGAAACTGCCAGTTACACTTACCAGCTGTTCCTCAGGTTGGGGAGCAGCACGGCGTTTTCCTCCTGCTTTACATGTGAGTGCCTGTGCTGGAGACTTTTATCCAAATTCTCCCCCTTTCTGTCAGTCTCTGGAAGAACTTGAAGATCAAAGAAAAACGCTTCTCGTCCTGAACCAGTGGCAAAGGGAAGAAAGCCAACACGATCCTTTACATCCCCCTGGGCTGCTAGCTTCCTTGAGCCTTAGAAAATGATCAGGAACGAAAGTACGGTATTTTCTTCTTTATCCGTTTTTAAACTTTAGGCCTCCCAACGCCCAACTCAAATCCTACCTCTCCTACAAAGGCACTCCTAACGACCTCAGCTGAGAATGGTTTTCCTTCTCCTGAACCTCAGCTGCAGC
>NW_012101410.1:4404779-4405358 GCF_000951045.1 Mandrillus leucophaeus
GGGTTAAGTGATTCGCCTGCCTCAGCCTCCCTAGTAGCTGTGACTACAGGCGCGTGCCAGCATGCCTGGCTAATTTTTTTTATTTTTAGTACAGACAGGATCTCACCATGTTGGCCAGGCTGGTCTCAAACTCCTGACCTCAAGTGATCCCCCTGCCTCTGCCTCCCAAAGTGCTGAGATTATAGGTGTGAGCCACTGTCCCCTGCCACTAAGCTGCTTTTTTTATTTAATGGAAATAAAAGTCTTCTCATGTCCACCATACATTTTTATATCACTTTTAAAGTGTTCAATTTTTTTAAAAGATTCCCATTTTCTGGATGTTTATATTGCTTCTGAGTTTCACAGTTATGAACGATTCTGCCACGAACATTCTTAGATAAAACTTGTTCACTTCATCTTTAATTATTTCCTCAGGATAAACTCCCAGATGTGCATCAAAGAGCAAAGAAACATTTTTATTTATTTATTTATTTATTTTTAATTTTTTTGAGACGGAGTCTCGCTCTGTCGCCCAGGCTGGAGTGCAGTGGCCCAATCTCAGCTCACTGCAAGCTCCGCCTCCCAGGTTCACGCCATTCT
>NW_012101410.1:4408948-4409463 GCF_000951045.1 Mandrillus leucophaeus
TCCTGATTTTACCACCTCAGCTGAGAATAGTTTTCCTTCTCCTGAACCTCAGCTGCAGCTTCCTGATTTTACCCCCCACCAGCACTGTCTTCACTGCCTCGTAATGTTGGTTAACTTCCCAAGTGGGCCATAACAGCTACTGATTTTACAGGTTCATTCTAATCTCCTTTCTTCTGAAGTTTGCAGTGATTGGTTCAGGGTGAGCCTGTAACCCCCAGAGGGACCCTTCCACATTTCCTCTTCATAGTTAAGTGTGCCTTGAGAGAGAGAAGCTCCTGCTTTCTCCTGGGTCATGAGCTAGAAGGAAATTGTGAGCCTGGAACTTCTCAAAGCCATCTTCCCTGGACTCCTGCAGGAAGCCAATGTTGGGAGACAGAGAATCCTAATGACATACTTTGAACCCTCAGATCCAGTTATGCCTGAAACTCTTAGCCTGAACTTTGCAATTACGGGAAGCAATACATTCCCTTTTCTGCTTAAGTGAATTTCAGTCTTTCTTTCCCTCCCTCCCTCCC
>NW_012101410.1:4410198-4417991 GCF_000951045.1 Mandrillus leucophaeus
TTCCTCCTTCTTTCTTTCCTTCCTTCCTCCCTTCCTTCCTCCTTCTTTCTTTCCTTCCTTCCTCCCTTCCTTCCTCTCTCTTTTTCCTCCCTCCCTCCCTACCTTCCTTCCTTCCTTCCTTCCTTGTTTCCTTCTTTTTTTAGAAGCAAGGTCTTGATAGGTTGGTCAGGCTGGTCTCAAACTCCTGACCTCAAGCCATCCTCCTGCCTTGGCCTCCCAAAGTGCTGGGATTACAGGTGTGAGACCCTGCATCTGGCCTCAGTTTGTTTTTATTATTCACGACCTAAGTGACTAAGAAGCTCACTCAGAACTCCTTAGGAAAAAAGAAGAGTACAATGCGGGTGCTTTAGGGTATAAAACCTCCAAGATCTCTCCATCCTGCTGTTCTGCTCTTGTCGTTGTGTGGTTGAAGCTGGTTGCCTCGGATTTGGGTTCCTGCTGATGGGAAGGGGAAAAGCACATGGAGGAGTGTGCAGCTGGAGTCCGCAGGTGCAGCTCTGGAGCTGGCACCCCCACTTGCCCAAATGTGCATGTGATAAGTAGCAGTGACACGGCCACCCCTAACTGCATGGGAAGCTGGGACGTGACTCTGTCTGGGCAGCTGTGTGTCCAGCCACAACTCTATTTCTGAAAGATGTGGATGCACAACTAGCAGTCTAAGGCACACCAGGTGTTTGTGGATTAAAACAATTGCAATAGCACATCCAATTTCAATGCATGCGAAGTCTGGTGTGAGGTGAAGAAAACACTACTTCACAGGTATAAAGTGCTGGTGAGCAGAGCCCCTCAGGGTCTACTGTGGGGGGCTTGGACTATGGCAACTTAGTGAATCTGGAACTACATTTTCTAGAGTTCCTTCCCTGTAGGGTTTCAAGTTAGGGCTGACCAGGAGAGAAATTTGCATGAGATATGGAAGGTGGAAGTCAAGCAGCAGCTCTCATGTTCTGCAGGTGGGTGCAGGGCACTGTGCATTGTTACTGTAGCTCCAGTGCGTTGCCACTGATCTGCTGACTCACCCGGTGGCTTGGGGCAGCCAGCCCTGCAGTTCCTCAGCAGCTGCCCCATATCCCTCTTCAGCAGCTCCAAATCCTCCCAGGTGCAAGTGTTGCTCAATGATAAGGGACGGCAACCCCTGCTTCGGGTTATCCCATCACTGAGGGGGCTGCAAGAGGCAGACGTGGCTTACAGGTTGTGGCCTTTCTTCACATAAGGGTTTCTTAGCCTCAGCGCTGTTGCTCTTTCAATCCAGATAACTCTTCGTGGTCAGAGGCTGTCTCGTGCATTGCAGTGTTTAGCAGCGTCCCTGGCCTCTTCTCACTAGATAGTAGTCACTCTCACCTAAGTTGTGGCCACCCAAACTGTCTCCAGACATCATCTCCAAATGTCTTCTGGGGGACAAAAATCATCCCAGGTTGAGAACCACTGCCTTCACATCCGGCTTTTTTTCTCGACTGCTGGCTTTGTGACCTAGGGTAACCTCAAGCCCATCTCCAGATGCAGAGGTCTAGCGGCTCTGCTGAGACCTCTCCATCAGCTTCCACAGTCACAGAAAAGCCAATCCTCAAACTCGGTCCCTTATTCCATGTTACTCACAGCAGTTCTACTCAGAGATGAATTACGACTTCCATGCGCTGAGCCACTTTGCCTTCATGGACCTTCTTCTACTGTTAAAACATTAAAAATATATATATATTATAGTTTAGGCCAGGTGTGGTGCCTCACACCTGTAATCCCAGCAATTTGGGAGGCCGAGGTGGGTGGATCTCCTGAGGTCAGGAGTTCACGACTAGCCTGTCCAACATGGTGAAACCCTGTCTCTACTAAAAATACAAAAATTAGCCAGGCATGGTGTCAGGTGCCTGTAATCCCAGCTACTAGGGAGGCTGAAGCAGGATAATTGCTTGAACCCGGGAGGCCACTGCACTTCAGCCTGGGCGACAGAGCGAGACTCCTCCCCGCCCCCCCCAATTATATTTTATAACTATGTTGGTATAAAAAATACTATCTAGGCTGGATTCATTATTATGTATTCACTATTATACTCATTTTCCTCCAGTCGTAAAAGAAATTATAATTAAAATTGGGCCCTGCAAGTATCCGGGGCTGCAGACATCATGTGTCTGATGGAGAAGTCGGTCTTGGGTCTGCTCCTTTTGCTGCAACCCTAATGACACCTGCATTCACTTCACATGATTATCGTCTCTGTAATCAGAACAAAAACTCATGCAACAATGATTTGTTGCTTTCAAGGCCAACCTGAGTTTGGGGAAATCACTCCGAGTACTCGGTGCTATATTCAATGGCAGCAGAGCCAAAGCGAGTGAAGACCCTTGGTCAGCTGGCGATGAGCTTACCAGCTGGGTCAATAGGAAAGATAGTGGCTGTATAGGGAATTCAAGGGAAAAGATGAGTGTGAAATAAAACTCCCTTTAAAAAACACATCAAAGAAAACAAGCATGTCTCAAAATGAAATGGCAGACATGTGTTTTTGATGTATTTCCCATTAGATTCTTAATAATAGGATGTAAATCATCAACTGCAGTCAGACGGACCAATCCCGGGGCCCCGGTCCCCACCAGCGATGGCTGTTTCTGATTAGCTTGGAGCCTACTATTCTCAGGAACAAGGAGTGCTTCTTGGGGTCTGTGAGGGACAGGAAATTAAGTCATCAGGCTTCTTGCCTATTATTTCCACACTTTCCTCAAGTTGGAAATCCATCAACTTTGAAAGAAAGACAAATAAACTGGACAAAGTGGGAGGAAGTTGGAGATGCGGTTTTATTCCACACTCCCCCTAACAAGTTTGTCCACAAGTGCTCGATATTCACTCCAGAATTAGAACACCTGCCTAACACCAGATGTTTTATAGATGGGAACCATTAGATGGTAGAAAGTTTGTATCAAAACACCAATTTTTTCCTTTAGCAAAAACTCTGCTTTTTCTTATATGGAAATACCAGGAAACCATTTTGCAGTTGAACAACCAAACCAAAGGCAGTGGAGTTTAAGATAAATGTTATGAAAATTGCATAAAACATTATATCAAAACCCTTGGCAGTGTCGAAAAGCAAGATTTCTGAATCCAATGAGTAGCCGAAGAAGAAAATTCAATTCCATTTTTTCACTTTGTCTGCCAATTTTTATAGCACTTCATTTAAAATGAAATCTCTAAAGAATCAATTCAAATTAGCTTTACAGTTTTCCCCAAAGAATCGCTTTAAAATAAATTGAATTGGAGCATGTGACATAATAAGTGAGCATAAAATTCATGTTAACTAGAGTCTGAAGGAAAAACTTCTCATAATAAGGAAACAAATAATCTCACTTGACTGAGCTAAAAATAGTCTTTAGATTGTCAGTTTCAAAACTGAACAAAAACAGGGGGAGTTGTTGTAATAATGACACGGCGCGTTTCCCCCAATGAAATGGCCTTGAATTTTGTAATAAATTACACAAAGAGAATTCTCTGGGTGAAAAGGAGATACCAGACATGAGTTACTTTCATAAATACAGTGACAGTAATGAAAATACCTTCCGTCTGGGACTGAGCATCTTTGGCCATTCTCCCCAGAGGCCCCACCATCGAAGCCAGGGCAGAGCTGGGATTAGAGTGGGGTTGAGCCGTAACAGGCTGCTTCTCCTGTTCAGAAAACAGCTTTTGCTTCTGCATTTGTTTATTTTGATCAGGTAGAGCTATCGTAAGTTTTTACTTACTTTTTTATAAAGTTTATTTAGATCTTAAGCTCCTTGAGGACAATGACAATACGTTTTTTGTTTGTTGTTTGTTTTTGTTGTTTTTATTTAGTTTTTTTTTTTTTTTTAGAGAGGCAGGGTCTCACTCTGTCATCCAGGCTGGAGTGCAGTGGCATGATCACAGCTTAGTGCAACCTCAAACTCCTGGGCTCTAGTGATCCTCCCGCCTTAGCCTCTGGGGTAGCTAGGACTACAGGTGTGTGCCACCATGCCTGGCTAATTTTTTATTCTTTTAATTTTTTGTAGAGGAAGGGTCTCGTTTTGTTGCCCAAGCTGGTCTTGAACTCCTGGGCTCAAGTGATTCTCTCACCTCAGCCTCCCAAAGTGTTGGGATTACAGGTATGAGCCACGGTGCCTGGCCTGACAGTATCTTATGTGACTTTGTAACTACCCAGTACCTATCACAGTGTCTGACACATAGTAGGAACTCCATTATCATTTGGGGGAGAAACACGAGACTGAATAAGCCAATGAATCAATTGATTGTTTAAATCAGATTAAACTCAGCTTTTAGATTATATCTTTAAAAAAAATCAGTTAAATTGGGAAATGCACAGTTTTTAATTAAGAAGGGGATGGTTGGGTTGTGGTGATATTTTTCCCCTCTACTGAAGTCAAGTGACAAATAACTTCGCTTATCTTTGAAGAAGTCTTGATGGAGATTACTTAAGGCTCTGCCTGAAAGTAACCATACAGGCGAAGTTTATCTTAAGGGAGCTCAATATCTTGAAATGTAATTATGTTGTAAAGTATGGGCCATCCCCTCTTTTCACAATACCATTTGGGCTTCCTTGCATTTCCACTATGTTCAATCGATATAACTTAGTAAAGACCGTGTTTTATTTCCTGCCATCTTTACCTATCTTTCCATCCTCCCACCTATCCATTCATTAGTCCATCCATCTATCTGATTATCCGCCCATCAAGTAATTAGAGATACAGTAATGAATAATAATAGCTGACTTTTACTGAGTGCCTATTACATCCCGAGGACTGCAATAAACACTCTATGCTAATTAACCCATTTAATAGTCCCAAAAGTTCTATGAAGGAAGTACAATTATAATCCACATTTTACATACAAGGCAACTGAGGCACAGCAAGGTGAAATACCTTGCCCATATTTACACCACTAGGAAGCAGGGCAGTCGAGATTTGAACCCAGAGACTCTGGCTCCAGAACCACCTGTCTGCTGTATTAATTAGACAGATATGGTCACAGAACATAGACTTTGCATTCTAGCGGGAGAAAAAGAATTTAAACAACTAATTATGTAATTTTAATAATAGCAGTTGCTTTGAAGGAAAAGTACAGTGTGTTGTAAGAGTCTATGAAAGATGGTTGGGCGCAGTGGCTCATACCTGTAATCCCAGCAATTTGGGAGGCCGAGGTGGGTGTATCGCTTGAGCCCAGGAGTTCGAGACCAGCCTGGGCCACATGGTGAAACCTCGTCTCTACTAAAACCACAAAAATGAGCCGGGCATGGTGTCATGCACCTGTAATCCCAGCTACTCTGGAGGCTGAAGCATAAGAATTGCTTGAACCTGGGAGGTAGAGGTTGCAGTGAACAAAGATCGCATCACTGTACTTCAGCCTGGACGACGGAGCAAAATCCTGTCTCCAAAAAAAAAAAAAAAGAAACACCAAGACTAGTCTGAGGAAATTAGGAAGACCTCCCTGCTGAGAAGGTTGACCCTTGGGCTGAGATGGGCTGACATGTGGCTGGCAGATGGGCAGTGAAGTATAAGCAGGAAAGAGTGTTCCTAGTAGAACGGCACATGCTGGAGAAAGGTATCTGTGTTGAGGAACAAAAAGTGGCCAAGTGGCCTTCAGTGTCTACTGATGTCAATATGACTAAAACTCAGCTCAAACAAGGGCCTATTCTGGAGCTCTTGACCCAACTGACATTCCGTATCCAGTTATGGAAGTCAGAAGTCCAGGAGATAACTGGTCATCTCCCCCGTCACCAGTGCCCACCATACCTCACCTGCCACCAACTCTTGTCCCCCGGTGCCCCCCATATCAAATCAGCTGCCCCCCGTAGATCTATCAGATCCATTCGTTTCTTTCCGATCCTGTCCCACCTCCGAATCCAAGCCACTTTCATTTCCTGCTTGGATGTCTGCAGGATTTCCCTGTATCTGATGCTCTGCAGAACATCCCCCAGATCCCCACATGCCTGCCCTCCGCCCTTCAGCCAGACTGATATTTCCACCTCTGCCGTCACTCAGAAACCTTCAGTGATCTTCCAGCGCTCTTGGAAAAAGACAAAACTGCTGACCACGGTCTCTGAGGCTGAGCATGGCCTGTGCCCCACCTAGAAAATCAGCTCTGTCCTGGACCCCATGCTCTGCCCCACAGAATCTCAGCCGCCGGGGCCTTCTTGCTTTGGTCTCTCTGCAGTGACCGGCCCCGCCTGCTGCAGGGCTGTGGCGCCTGCTCTCCCCTCTTCCTGGAAGGTCCTTTTTCTCCTCTTTGTTTAATTTGCTCTTACTCATCCTGTAGATCCCGGCTGAATAGGAAAGCCTACCTATGTCCCTGCTCGGTTATCTGACCTGTCCCCATTACAATCTCTGTCCAGCTACCTCTCCGTTATGGGTGCAATTAGCTTTCCTCAAAATTCCTATGTTGAAGTCCTAATTCCCAGAACCTCCAAATGTGACTATATTTGGAGACAGGGCCTTTAAAGAGACAATTAATGTGAAATGAGTCAGCTAGGATGAGCTCTAATCCAATGAGTAGTGTCTTTATTAGAGGAAATGTAGAGTCAAAAAGAGAACCTATGGATAGGTGCACAGAGAGGAAAGGCCACGTGAGGGCATCATAAGAAGGCAGCCATCTGCCAGCCAAGGAGAGAGGCCTCAGGAGACACCAGCCCTGCCTGTGCCATGATCTTAGTCTTCTAGGCTCCAGAACTGTGGGAAAATACGTCTCTGTGTCTAAGCCACCCAGCCTGTCGTATTTTGTTACGGCTGCCGGAGGGGACTGACATACTCTCTTTCACAGAACCAGTCACAGTTGTAATCTGTTTTATGATCATATTGTCATCTTGACAAGAATGCAAGCTCTGTGAGGACAGAAACTGGGTCTGGTTTTACTCGGCAAGCTGTCCCCAGAGCCTGGCACGGGGCCTGGCATGTAGTGGGTGCTCAGTAAATAATTGCTTCCTCACTGAATGAATGAATGAATGAATGGACAAATAAAAATATGTGAGTGGGCCGGGTGCCGGTGGCTCACACCTGTAATCTCAGCACTTTTTGGAGGCTGAGGTGGGTGGATCACTTGAGGCCAGGAATTTGAGATCAGCCTGGCCAACATGGTGAAACTCCATCTCTATAAAAAATACAAAAATTAGCTGGGCATGGTGGCACACGTCTGTAGTCCCAGCTACTCGGAAGGTTGAGGCACGAGAATCACTTGAACTGGGGAGATGGAGGTTGCCAAGAGCCGAGATTGCGCCACTGTACTCCAGCCTGGGTGACAGAGCAAGACTCTGTCTCAGGAAACAAAACAAAACAAAACAAAAACCAAAGCCATATGAGTGAATGGTCACTGAATGAATGAATGGACAAGTAAAAACATGAGTGAATTGATGAACACACACATGAGAGAAGCGATCATTACCGATATTAGTGGGTTTTACCTCTGGGAAAGTTCACTTTAGGCCTGGCTTGCATCTAGAAGCAAGGGCACCTTGTATTGACTAATATGGGTATTAGTATGCATTTATGTAATTTCACCAGATACAGCCAATTCCTGGAATTTCAAGTTTTTAGCCCCTGAGAGAAATACTATTTAATGAAATTTAATCTCATGGATTTTATTTTTAAAGAGGCAAATCTCTCTCTCTCTAGGGTTAAAAAAGTTCATTCTAACAAATGTAAGTCCAACATCCTTGCAACGGGAAGAAAATACAAAAGTGAGAGAAACGTCCTCATTTGTATCTAGCTGGGTCGATTTGTGGCACGCTTGACTTTGGCTTGGAAAATGTCCTTGCTGGTTTCCACGGGGGCAATGACACAGTGAGAACACTGCGGAAT
>NW_012101410.1:4418126-4425766 GCF_000951045.1 Mandrillus leucophaeus
CGGGAGGGAGGGAGGGTGGAACACATACACGAGAATTTCTCTCGAAGTCTTCAGAGGAACCTTCTTTTCTGAGAAACTCATTATTCACTTAATTATTCATTCTGTTTATTTACTGTATAGTTATTACACATAAATATGGTGCAAATCCCCAGAATCCTCAAACACCAGATGCCAGTTTCCCTCTGCAGTCCCAAAAGACATAGCCAAGCCATCACTGTGAGAATTAAAACAACAACTAAAACCCAATTAAAATTGTGCCAGCATGTTCATTTCCAAAAGAAAAACCCTGCAAATGAATAAGCATTTAGTCACTCTCCTGACTGCTGCTGCAAAGAAACAAACAAACAAACCTTAACACGAAAACTGAAATATCATTAATATTTACATCACAGCTACATTGAACTTAGTATCTGCACGGAAAGGGCATTGGCAAAATCAATGTTATATCATTTCTTCCATTTTCTAAATCAGATGATTAGAAAAAAATGCTGTTTTGCTTTTCAAACTTTCAATGTGTCTGGCAAAGCCCAGTGATGGTGGGGAAGAAGCCAGGCAGTGCTATATCACTGATGGGGTCCTGGGATTCTCGGGTTACACAACCCCTCCTCTTATTGATCTGCGATGGGATGAAATGGGTGCATCCTGCTCACCTGAGTGCATGACCGGGCATCCTGAGGAGGTAAGCCTGCAACATAAGCTCTTTGGACAAAGTCTAATGACGTATAAGCCAAATGCCGCCAGTCAAGGAGGTCTCCTGTGAGAAATGGTGGGAGGTGCAGAGAGGACCCCAAAAATAGAGGGCAGTGCAGGGCTGATGACTGGGATGGAGGATGCATGTAAGTGTGTAGGAAGGAGGGGAGGGGTGTGTGTGGGTGTAATTGTTTACAAGTCTCCAGTCCTCTGGTGACACTGGCTTCGTGAAGAACAAAGGGGTCTCTTAGATGAGCGAGTGATGGCGGCTGTCCCTAATAAAGAGTCACGCTGTACCTGGGAGATGTGTCTAGAATGTTCCATCCACACCAACATGTCTGCCTGGGGGGGCCACTGATCAGACACATAGGAACCTCTGAGACAGAGGCCACTGGTTCTGCTACTGGAAACACTTGAAGCTCATCTACATCTGTGGTGCTTCCCCAAACCTAGAGCTCAGATCTGAAAGGCCAGGGGTCTCCAGCCTCAGTGTTGAGGGTCTGAGGGTGGACTTTGGGCCAGACTGTCCAAATTCAAAGCACCAGGTCTCCCACATACCATTAGCAGTCCTCATCCTTCTTCCTGAGAATCAAGACTGTGTCTCTTATAGTTGCCACAAGAATTAAATTCTATGGTCGGGTGCAGTGGCTCAGGCCTGTAATCCCAGCACTTCGGAAGGCTGAGGCGGGCTGATGACTTAAGGTCCGGAGTTCAAGACCAGGCTGGGCAACATGGTGAAACCCAATCTAAAAATACAAAAGTTAGCTGGGCGTGGTGGCATGCGTCTGCGGTCCCAGCTACTTGGGAGGCCGAGGAACAAGGATCGCTTGAACCTGGGAAGAAGAGGTTGCAGTGAGCTGAGATTGTGCCATTGTACTCCAGCCTGGGTTACAGAGTGAGACTCAATCTCTCTCACAAAAAAAAAAAAAAAAAAGGAATTACATTCTATAATGCATGCAACATGCTGAGAACAGTGTTGACCAATGGCAGGCATACAATAAACCAGCAGTCCCTAACTTTTTTGGCACCAGGGATCAGTTTCATGAAAGAAAATTTTTCCACAGATGAGATGGGGGCATGGTTTTGGGCTGAAACTGTTTCACCTCAGATCATCAGGCAATAGATTCTCTTAAGGAGTACACGACCTAGATCCCTCTGCACACGCAGTTCACAGTAGGGTTCATGCTCCTATGAGAATCTAATGCTGCTGCTGATGCAAGAGGAGCAGGAGCTCAGGTGGTGATGTCTGCTCATTCACTGCTCACCTCCTGCTGTGTGGCCTGGTTCCTAACAGGCCATGGACCGGTACCAGCTCCAGGGGTTGGGGACCCCTACAGTAAACACTGGTTTCTTTTTTTTTGTTTTTAAGACAGAGTCTCACTCTGTCACCCAGGCTGGAGTGCAGTGGTGCAATCTCGGCTCACTGCAACCTCTGCCTCCCAGGTTCAAGCAATTCTCCTACCTCAGCCTCCCGAGTAGCTGGGATTACAGGCAACTACCACCACACCTGGCTATTTTTTGTATTTTTAGTAGAGATGGGCTTTCACCATGTTGATCAGGCTGGTCTGGAGCTCTTGACGTCAGGTGATCCAGCCACCTCAGCCACCCGAAGTACTGGGATTACAGGTGTGAGCCACCATGCCCGGCCTAAACATTGGTTTTTAATAAGTTAATAAGTTCAGTTAATAAGTTAATAAGTTCAGTGCATGTGGCAATTTAGCACAGCACGAGGAAACCCTGTTTTTCCTGCTTCTTATCCCAAAGCAGCTGACATGATTATTCATTTTGTTCTTTAGCATAAGAATGTTGCTATTCCTGGAATCACTGATTGAAATAAATTCAGCACCTCCTGTCCCACAATGCCTCATGGCCATTTTGGTTACCTGTTGCAAATATTCTCTATTCATGTAGCCTAATTTGGGATGTTTTGCTAAGAAGGCAAAAACATTTCCAATCTATTTGGCATCCATGTTATAAAGTATCCGACCCACCAAAACACAAAAGGTCTTCATTAATAATATATGGAATATGAACTCTGTAGAATATTTCATTGTTGCTTTCTTAATAACATAACATTATTAATCTGTTGCTGCTTTAAGAAATTCATATGTGTGAAAGCCTTGTATATTAAGCTATTGCTCAAACTACATATATTAAACTGACACCCATGAAACCATGAAAGAAATGTGGTAGAACTGAAAAAATCAATTTTAAATTAACATAAAATCATTCTCCCTGTCTTACGCTTTGATTTTCAAAGCAGCTGCTCTTTCAGATTAGCAGCAACTTTACCTCCCTATCAGAGGTCAAAGGTAAGTGTGCATGCACCCCAGCCCTGTCTCTCCCGACAGACATGTGAAGTAGAGCTGCTCCAATGTCTTCTTTTGGGTGGGGCAGGGAGTGGAAGGTTGATGAGGAAGCAGGGGCTGATGGAGCAGAAGGTGAAGTGTATGGCTCTGTGAGTCCTCAGTTACAGCACTGTCCAAGTCAGCCACAGGGACTGTAAGACTCTGGAAGGCATCATCATAAAAATACAGAACTGGAAGATTCTGCAGGGGTCAGGAGAAATGGTTAACCATTTCCCAAGATATGATCCATGGAGCATCCGTTCTTTATGATGGTGCTATCTACATACACACACATACACAGGCACCCACATCCAACCTGGTTCCATGGTTCATCAAATAAGTCTGAAACTCTGCACATTCTGCTCATTTATTGGAGTGCCATAATGGACTTCAGCATTTCAAAAGTTCTGTGAACCCCTATATTAAAAAATACCCATTTATCATCTTTGACCAATATTTCCCCAGCTCCCCTGGCCATAACACTCTCTGCTCATATAATGCTAATTCATGTATAATGGTGCAATGGACCAAATGTTTGTATCTCCTCAAAATTGGTATGTTGAAATTCTAACCCCCAGTGTGACGGTATTAGGAAGTAAGGCCTTAGGAGGTAATTAAGTCATGAAGGTGGAGACCTCATGAATGAGAGCAGGGCCCTCATGAAAGAGACCCCAGAGAAATCTCTCACCCCTTCTACCATGTGAGGACACAGTGAGAAGAAGGCTGTCTATTAACCAGGAAGAATGCCCTCCCCAGACACCCAATCTGCTAGTGTCTTAACTTTGGACTCCCCAGCCTCCAGAATTGTAAGAAATAAGTGTTTATTGTGTAAGCCAGCCAGTCGATGGTATTTTTGCTATAGCAACCCAAATGGACTAAGACAAATGGGCAGTGAGCAATCTTATCCAAATCAACTTCTTCACTGAAAGTTATGAAGAAGAGGAAATTGAAGCCTAAGAAGTGGTTGACTTGCCAAAGAGTACAAGAGATAGGAATTGAGTGGAGCGCAGAATTCTGGTTTTCTGATTCTTGGCTCTATACTGCACCATCTTTCAGAGAAATTTCCCTTTAATTCATCAATGTGCCAAGATCTGTCATTGATGAGGCACTGTGTCAAGCATTACGGACACCGGTCCCCGGAGAAGCTGGGGAAATACTTGGTCAAAGATGGTAAAAATACAAAAAAGACACTTAGCCTTAGCCTTTGGGAAGTTCATGATCAAGAGTCAGAGACAGATATGGAAATATGCCAATCACACTACAACATGGGGAGGACTCTGAAGAGGCTTCTGTGAGAGTCCAGAAGAAAGTATGACAACCCTCTAAAGGAGCTACGAGAGTTGTCATATGGGGGTGATGTAGGCATGGAGCCTTGAAGGATGCTATAGCTTGAATGTTTGTCTCCTCCAAAACTCATGTTGAAATTTAATTGCCGTTGTAACAGTGTGAAGATGTAGGACCTTGAAGAGGTGATTAAGCCATGAGGGCTCCACCCTCATGAATAGATTAATGCTGATATTTAGGGAGTGGGTTTACCATCAGAAAGACACATTTAACCCCCTTTTCTCGCTCTCTCATCCTCTTGCTCTCTGCCATGAAATGACATAGCAAGAAGGCCCTCACAAGATACCGCCCCTTGATCTTGATCTTGGACTTCTCAGCCTCCAGAACTGTAAGAAATAAATTTCTGTTCTTTATAAATTACCCAGTCTCAGGTATTTTGTTACAGCAGCACAAATGAACTAAGATAAAGGATGACCAGGCATTTTCCAGGCAGTTTGCTGCAAAGTGTTGGTCTTCCCCTCAATCCCTTTCTAAGGCGTTCCCATAATAGCTCTCTTATATGAGGTACTGTTTGCACACATCACCATACTAGTGCCACAGGACTCTGTCAGCTGACTAAACCAGGATGGGCTGCTGACCCCAGAGCAGTCAATCTAAAATCTGACTAGCATTGTGCAGGAACACCTAGGGAGTGCTGTCTAGGCCAACAGAACTTGCTGCAGTGATGAGAATGTTCTATTCTGTGCTCTTCAGTATGGCAGTCACTAACCACATGCAGCTATTGGACACTTGAAATATGACTCGGGATATGGCTGTTCAGTGGTTAATTAAATTTCAAGTTTTATTTAATTGTGTTAAAAATTAAAATTAAATAAAGACATGCACTGCTGGCTACCGCATTGGACAGCACAGCCTCAGACTGATTAACAGATTCACTTGGTGATTCTAATTTAAAATACAAGTTGGCTTAGATTTACGATTTTAAGTTGAAATCCAAGCTTACAAATAGTGTTGGAACGTTCAAGATATTACAGAGTTTAATTTACTATTCTTAAAAACTTGCTGAAATACATGGGAAGATGTCTTCATTCATTGGAGAACCAAAGGTCTTAAAAGAGAATTGATTGAAAGATTTGAAAGATTCAGAATAAGTCCTCTGGTCACAGTGAAATTAGCTAGAAATCACCAAAGAAAACTAGAAAACTCGCAATTTTTGAAAGTTTAACATTTCATTTCTGAACAGTGCATGTGTTCACAAGCAATCACAACAGAAATTAGAAAATATTTTTATGAGAATTACAATGAAGATAAAATGTACAAAAACTCATGAGATGCAGCTAAAGCAGTGCTCACAGGAAATTTATAACCTTAAATATATAATTAGAAAACAAACACTGAAAGCCAATGATCTTAATTTCTCAAGTAGCTAAAAAACAAAAAGCAAAAAAGAAGGGAAATAATAATAATTAAGAGCAGAAATAATGAAACAGAAAACAAACAGAAAAGAAAAGCAACAAGACCAAAAGTTGGCGTTTTGAAAAGATTAATAAAATTCGTAAATTCCTAATAAGATCAATCAAATAAAGTGTTATAGTTAATATTAAGTGTCAACTTGACTGGATTGAAGGATGCAAAGTATTGTTCCTGGGTGCGTCTGTGAGGATGTCGATTAACATTTGAGTCAGTGGACTGGGAGAGGCAGACCCACCCTCAACGTGGTGGGCACCATCCAATCAACTTCCAGTGCGGCTGGAATAAAGCAGGCAGAAGAAGGTGGGGGAAGCCGACTTGCTGAGTCTTCTTGGCCTTCATCTTTCTCCTGTGCTGGATGCTTCCTGCCCTCCTTGGAACATCAGACTCCCAAGCTCTTCAGCGTTTTCACCCGTAGCTCTCGGGCCTTTGGCCACAAACTGAAGGCTGCACTGTTGGCTTCCCTACTTTTGAAGTTTCAGGACTCGGACTGAGCCACTACCAGCTTCCTTGCTCCTCAGCTTGCAGACGGCCTATTGTGGGACTTCACCTTGTGATCATGTGAATCAATTCTCCTTAATAAACTCCCTTTGGTATATACATACATCCTATTAGTCCTGTCCCTCTACAGAACCCTGACTAATACAGAAAGACAACTGAATATATATTTTATACATGCAGGTAAAATGTATGGAAATGTAACAGAATTATGAAAGCTACCTTAGAGTGATTAATAAAATTTTCCAGATTTATAGATAGAAGAATAGGATCTGTCTATACAGTAAAAGCTTAAGGAAGAATTAGGCTTGTTAACCATTACAACTTTAATGTAGAAAACATGAACTTTGTAAAATCAAATTAGTCCCTGAGTAATCTCACAACGACCATGCTGGTTTTCCAAGGCTATGACTCGGTGCCAAGCTGAGGCCAAGTCACCAGGACTGCAGAGAGAGCAGGGGAGGGCTCCTCCCGGTACGCGGGTGTGCGCCACTCATTAGCAGCCCTTTCGAGACCTGCTGCAGGGCGAATCTAGGAACTACACTTTATGGGTGGATGGCACCTTACAGTTTTCTCAGCACTGTGAGAAATTACCAAGTTCAAAAGAAGTAGAAAGGGCTTTCTTTTCAATAGGTCCAAAGCTAAGGGATTTCTTTCCTTGAAACGTATATTGAAAGCAGTACAATAGAAAGCTGGAGACTTTCCTTTTTTGAATGTTTTCAAAATTCAATTCAAAAATACTTTAAACTATATGAGGTCTCTTCTTTGTCAGAAACCAATCCAAGTCATATAAGAGGCTGTGAACATACTTCCCTATGGCAAAGGCCTGACCCCATTAGGGAGGCCATCGTTGAGGGTGCAGACGGAGGGTCCTATAAAGGTGCCATAAGTGGCCAGGCACGGTGGCTCATGCCTGTAATCCCAGAACTTTGGGAGGCCGAGGAGGGTGGATCGCCTGAGCTCAGGAGTTTGGGACCAGGCTGGGCAACATGATGAAACCCCATCTCTGCTAAAAATACAGAATTAGCTGGGCATAGTGGAGTATGCCTATAATCCCAGCTACTTAGGAGGCTGAGGTAGGAGAATTGTTTGAACCCGGGAGGTGGAGGTTGCGGTGAGCAGTCCAGCCTGGGCAGAAGCGAAACTCCGTCTCACAGACAAAAAAAAAAAAAGTGCCATAAGTGGTGGTCTACACAGGTTTTTTGCTAAGCATTCCATAACATTATTCTGAAAAGTTATATACTCCTTTTGCCATATTTTTGATACCTTAAACTTTTATTATAAATTTAAATAGTGGAAAGGCACATAAGTTCCACCACGAAGTAAGATCTGATTTTTTTTTTTTTTTTT
>NW_012101410.1:4425922-4436971 GCF_000951045.1 Mandrillus leucophaeus
TAGAGACGGGGGTTTCTCCATGTTGGTCAGGCTGGTCTTGAACTCCCTACCTCAGGTGATCCACCCGCCTTAGCCTCCGAAGTGCTAGGACTACACGCGTGAGCCACTGCAACTGGCCAGATCTGAATTCTTTAAAAAATAAACTTTTCACTTTAGAACAGTTTTAGGTTTACAGAAAAATTAAGATAGTATAGAAATTACTATACATCACTCACTCCGTTTTCCCTATTATGAACATTGTATGCATATGATACATTTGCTACAATTAATGAGCTAATACTGGTACATTATTAACTAGAGTTCATACTTTATCCAGATTTCCTGGGTTTCCCTTAATGTCCTCTTCCTGGTCTAGGATTCCCATCTAGGCTATTGCATCACATTTAGTCACCATGGCTGCAGAGGTTCCTCTTGCTGTTTCTTAGGCTTTCTTTGTTTTTGATGGGCTGGACAGTTTTGAGGAGGATTGGTCAGGTATTTTGTAGAAGATCCATTGACCTCTGAAGAACATATCTTGGTTGCTTCTAGTTTTTGGTGATGATGAAGAAAGCTTCTATAAACATTCATAGGCAATTTTTGTGTGGATGAAATTTTCAAATCAGTTGGGTAAATACCTAGAAACTTGATTGCTGGATCATGTGGTAAGACTATGTTTAGCTTCATGAGAAATTGCCAAACTGTCTTCCAAAGTGGCTGTACCATTTTACATTGCCCCTAGAAACAAACGAGAGTAGAAATTATCCAACCGAAACAGGGAGAGAAAGGAGGAAGAGGAGGAAGAGCATGAAGACACGGTGGAGAAGAACAGAGAATGAGAGATGTGTCAGATAATATAATTGATATAAAATATGTACAACTGGAGTCTGAGAAGGCCATTCTCTTCAAGAATGTGGTAAATGGAGTGTTTGAAGAAATCATGGCCAAGAGATTTCTATGTTTGATGAAAGACATAAAGTGTTCCGGAATTTTGGTTTCAATTTGTAGTAAGGGGGAAAATCTGCTCATAGAAGTTTGGATGTCAGCCAAGGAGCGGGTCAGATTGAATGAACCTTAGACGGTCCAATGTATGCAATTCTAGGAATTAAGGAAGGAAAGAAGAAAGGGAACAAGGAAGGAAAAAAAGAAAGAAATGAACAAATCCTATCCCATGGGCCATCCAAGACAAGTGGCAAGAGTGAAAGCTTGGTAAGGAAATGGACTCAAGCACTATCCCTGACACATTTGACCTTAGAAAAGTTATTTAAAATTAAACTTGGCTTCCTTATTTAAAATTAAAAAGATGTTCAAACCTGACTTCTACCTTAAAATGACTGTTGCTATGACAATACACACAATATATTTCCAGCCCCTTGGTCAAAAGTTTTTTCTATAAATTCAGTATTATTGGAATTGCTCTTTCTGAAGTCACATACTTAAGCCAACTTAACTGTTTTGCTCTCTGTTGAAATTTTTTTCAAGGATCAGTAAAGCATAAAATAGGGAGTATATTTGGATTTCAGTTGACGTTTTCACATAAATTTATCTGCATTTTCTCTGAAGTTAGAATAATTTCTTTTTTATTCACATTTCTGAGTATTTCATCAACTTAATAATCTAAGAAACATTTTGATTGGACGCTCTATATTTTACTATGCTAAATTGTTTTAAGCTATTTTTCAATCCCTGTGGCCAATCCGATTTAAGTCTGTTTGTAAGAAAGGTTACTTTGTGAGCTGCTATTCCGAATGCTATTGAATTTCAATTTGTGTGTGTATATGAATTTTTTAACTGCCTAGTTCTGCAGTTCCAAACAAATTTCTCAAAAGTTATAAGCTACAAAAAGGAAAGTAGCCAATAGTTCATTTTTATTAATCCTAAATTACAATTCTGTAAGTGAAGTGTGAATACCAAGTAGGCTGATTGGTGAAATTTATATACATAAGTGAGCGTTGCCCAGTGAGAATACACACCTATTTCAAAGATGCTTCAATTGTTCGCAGCATTTCTGAAACTCCTCTTTGAATACTGCCTTTAAAGCTTGCAGCACATTTTAATCTTTGTCTTTTGAAAGTAGGTTTAATAACCCAAAGTAATTTTGGTTAAGTTTGGTGATGCAGAAGATGGGAAATAATTTTTGTTTGTTTTTGTTTTTTTGAGACAGTCTCACTCTGTCAGCCAGGCTGGAGTGCAATGGTGCCATCTCGGCTCATTGCAACCCCCGCCTCCCAGGTTCAAGAGATCCTCTTGCCTCAATCTGCCAAGTAGCCGGGACTAGAGGCGCTTGTCACCATGCCTGAGTAATTTTTGCATTTTTAGTAGAGATGAGGTTTCGCCATGTTGGCCAGGCTGGTCTCGAACTCCTGACTTCAGGTGATACACCCGCCTTGGCCTCCCAAAGTGCTGGGATTACAGGCATGAGCCACTGCGCCCAGCTTGGAAATTAATTTTTATTACCTACTATGTGCTAGAGGCTTGTCTTGGATTATCCAGTGAATCTGGGTAAATTCATTTTAAGATGAAAATGAAGGGTCACCATAGAATGTGAATCAATGTCATAGATGATTTTCCCACTGGAGGTAATAATGTAGCATCGTAGGAAAGGCATGTGTTTTCCGTCAGGCTGACAGGTTTGAATCACCACCCTGACACTCTTCTCCCGTCACCATCACTTAGCCTGAATCAAGTTACTTAGATTTTCCGGGACTGTTTCCTCATTTATAAGAGAAGACGACTAATATCTATCTCAATAATTTTAAAAATAGAACAAATATACAAAATACCTGGCATAATTAGTCCCCCTTCCCAAGGTGACAAAGTGAAGGGAAAATTTCTCATTATGATGAAGATGGTCCCGGATGTTTTTCAAAATGAGTTTTATTATTTTATGGTTGCATTTTCCTATTATCTTGTCAGATATTAATTCCAAGAGTATTTGTTACTCCTCTATTTTGGGCAAAGATGTCTTGTTTTTGGTGTATTTAGGAGAAGGGACTGTGTGTGAGTTTACCTGGTTGTGGGGTGGTATGGCAGAGGTAGTTGTGAACAATGGGACTGAAAATATAAATTAATACTCGATTATGGAGGGCTTTGAATGGCCTATTACAGGTTTAGACATTATCCAATAGAAAAGATGGCCACCGAAAGCTTTTGAGTAGAGACAAAGTAATTTTGTCTGTGCTTTGGGAAGATTACGGACATGCTAGATTAAAATTTGTTGACAGTAGGGTTTGCTTCTTACTTGCACATCTTTTACTCATCTTTATGTCAACGAGTAGAAGAACAAACGACTAGGTGGAAGGATGGAAGGGGGAATAAGGACAAGGGCAGAATGATTAGGACGGGATGGAAGACAATGCCATGAAGGGTTTACAGAGCCAGGCTCAAAAGAATTCAGCAAGTGTCTGGATGACGGAGCTAAGGAAGATGGGGGAGACTTGAGAAGAACGCTGCGGCAGCTGGCTTGGATGACAGCTCTGGGTGCGGGGTGGGGGGGTGGCTAGGAAAAAGAAACACAGAATGGGAAAATGGTTTTGACAATGAGGGGAACGAGTCTGATTTTAATTCAACGAGTTTGCATGGCAGTCTGATAGGCAAATGAAAACACAGGTCTGGAGTTGAGCTGAGGTCAAGTCAAAGATTTGTTTGTAGAGTCATACCCATAAAGATGATAGCTGAAATCTTGGTGGTGATGAAATCATCCTTGGAGAATGTGTGGATCAAGAAGATTGGCCAAACACAGGGCCTTGGAAAATGCTAATACTTACGGGATGGTTGTAGGAGAGGAAGCAGGAAAAGACAGAGGGGAAAAAATGGGCACAGAAATACCAGGAGAGACCCATGTCATGGAAACTAAAAGGGAAGGATTTCAAAGGTGCAGCTGTCAGGGCAGACCCAGGAGAAACGACAAGTATGATGAGGTCAGAGAAGGGCTGGTGGGTTTGGCAATTCATTAGCAGCTCACTGGTGACCCCTTTGAGAGCCGCTGCCATGGGGAAGATGGGTCACAGGGAGATGGCAAGTGGGGGCAGGGGAATCACAGAGAGAAGGGGGCAACAGCTTCTGCTTCCACCTTCAACTGCTTCTTCTTAGTCTCATTAGAAGACTTTTCTCTGCTGTCCTAGTAAATGTTAACGTTGCCCAAGACTCTGTCCTTGGCTCGATGCTTACAATAGTTAGGGTTCTCTTGGTTTCAAATAACAGAAAGCAACTCCAGCTGGCTTGAGGGGAAAGATTTATTGGGAGGATACAGGGTTACCTCACAGGACCCAGAGGGTTATGACTGGGCCTTGGATACAAGCTTTAACCAGAAGCCAAGCACCATAGGGCTTCTTGTCTCCTTTCTTGTTCCCCTCTCGGGGTCTTTTTCTTTTTTCTCTGCTCTCAATGCCAACTAGCTGCCTTGGGTTTCCAGGCTATATGGTAGAAAACATGTGTGCGACTCACTCCTGAGTCAGACCCACTTACTCAGCCCCTCAGAGGGGCACTGCTCTCTCTCACTCATGCCCACTCTTGGTGTTTCCCAAGGGAAGAGACTGAGTTGCTCAATAGATGTCCACCCTTGGGCCACTCAACTGAAATCAGATCAACAAAGTCACTCCGCACAGACAGTAGCATGTGGACTGGGGACAAAGACAGGAACTAGGACTTGGAAGTGAGAAGCTGAGGAAAAAGCTTATGGGATGAGGATTTGGGTTGGGCCCAGAGCAAGTGAAAAGAAGGGGAAGGTGACATGAATGGCTTCTCATTCTCTCTTTCTGTATTCGCCCTGAGAGCTTGGATCCTCCTAAGTAGCAAATCCGAGGAGCACTCTCCCCCCTAGACTATAGTTTACACCTAGACAGACATATGGTTTTCTTCTAAGAAAGAAAATGGGATGTCTGCTCAGATCTTACAAACTTCCCCTCTCTGCGACCAGCCCTGGGTACACCTGGGCGAGTCCCCAGTGGCCACATCCATACCTCCTGAGTGAACCAGATTTGAGTGCTCCAGGTGGCCAATCAGAGCCTCTATGTGGGGTCTCTAGACTTGGAACTGAATGGATCATGAGCCAATTCCTTTTCAGGATGCTGTGAGGCTGTCTGTGACTATGGGAGATAGGCAGAATCTGAAGGTGCTGGTATGGTTGGTTCTGGTTATCCTGGAAACCCACGGCACCACTGCTGTCTCTATGTTAGTTCTATCAGATAGCCCAGTGTTTTCCAGCACATTCTCTTACAGTCTAAGCTAGTTTGGGTGGCTTTCTGTCATTGAGGCAAAAAAGAGCCTTGACTAGTCCAGGGTCAAGGGAGTTGCCCAACAGCTATCCCCAACTTGGCCTCTCGCCTGCGGCATCAACTGTGGGAAGTGGCCCCTCCCTTTCCCTTGTCATGTTTCCCGGGAGAAATGAGGTCCGAATAGTCACTGCAATAGGAGGTTATGGCTTTCTGAATAATGCCACTTTGTTCATGTATTACTCTAATTTTGATATTTTAAAAAATCTGAAGTATGCATCATTTATGTTCTGAGATCAGGATCAACGACTCAATTATTCAACTTACGATGAAAATACTTGCTGAACAAAACTCTACCCAAAATCAGAAAGGAACAATTCATCAATTTTTCATCAACTGGAACAATTCGTACATAAACACAACAGCTACTCAATGATACAATTGATCCACTTTGTTTTTGAAATAAGATTTTACTTCTATTTGATTTTCAATGTTTTCTTCATTTTAGATAAAGTTTAGTTTATTAGGCTTTGAATAAGACTTTATTTTAAAAATGAACTTTTAATTTTAGAATAGTTTTAGATTTATAGAAAAATTATGAAAATAGTAGAGGGTTCCCATATACCTCACCCAGTTTCCCCTACTATTAACATTATATATGAGTAGGATACATTTGTCACAATTAATGAACCAATAGTGATACATTATTATTATTAGCTAAAGTCCATACTTGATTTGTTTCTACTTAATGTCTTTATTTTTATTTTTTTGAGATGGAGTCTTGCTCTGTCGCCCAGGCTGGAGTGCAGTGGTGGCACCATCTCGGCTTACTGCAAGCTCCACCTCCCGGGTTCATGCCATTCTCCTGCCTCAGCCTCCAGGCGCCCACTACCATGCCCGGCTAATTTTTTTTTGTATTTTTAGTAGAGACAGGATTTCACCGTGTTAGCCAGGATGGTCTCAATCTCCTGACCTCATGATCCGCCCACTTCGGCCTCCCAAAGTGCTGGGATTACAGGCGTGAGCCACTGCACCCGGCCAATGTCTATTTTTTATTCCATGATCTCATCCAGGATACCAAATGACATTTAGCTGTCACATCTTCTTACACTCCTCTTATTTGACAGTTTAAAACTTTATTTTTATTGGCCAGGCATGGTGGCTCACGCCTGTAATCCCAGCACTTTGGGAGGCTGAGATGGACGGATCACTTGAGGTCAGGAGTTCAAGACCAGCCTGGCCAACATGGTGAAACTCCTTCTCTACTAAAAATGCAAAAATTAGCTCGGTGTGGTGGTGCACACCTGTAATCCCAGCTACTCAGGAGGCTAAGGCATAAGAATTACTTGATTCCAGGAGGCGGAGGTTGCAGTGAGCCAAGATCGTGCCGCTATACTCCAACTTACGTGACAAAGTGAGACTCTGTTTCAAAAAAAATAAACCCAAACATTTATTTTTATTAAGGTTTTCTGCTAATACTTTGTAAGATAATGATGCTTAATGTTTCTATATTACAAATTTACAATTTTACTTGACTTTTAAATTTTAACACTTAAAAAGCGAATTATAAAGTTGTTTGACTAATGTTCACGTTATGCATTCTGAACACTTATAAATCAGAGTATTGATACCAGTATTTTGGAATTACCATCAATAAATGCTGAGTGTCCAGCATTGCTGTTCTTGCACCAGTATAGCAGTGACTGGAGCCGAGCAGGATGGGCAAGACATGGGGAACATGAACACACACGGCTGAGGCTCTGGGTGCAGGACACGACTGCTAGGAGCCAGGGGGTGTGCAGCAGAGGGCAGCTGAGCAGCTCAAGGCTTGCTTCTGTGCAGTGAGACTCCCAAGCCTAGACCATCCTAAAGGGTTCTGCAAACATGTCTCTTGCCCCCAGCACCCTTACCACTCTGTTCTTCCTCTGTATACAGCCCAAGAGGGCTTGCTTGTGTTAGCCCAATCCAGTTTCCTTGTCTTGTACAGACAGTGCTCTGGGACCACTTTACAGTGATGATTTGGACTCAGGGACATAATCTTAGAGAAGTCTTTTTTTTTTTTTTTTAATTGAAATTTTTTTTTTAGAGACAGTGTCTTGCTCTGTCATCCAGGCTGGAGTGCAACAGTGCAATCATGGCTCACTGAAGCTTCAAACTCCTGGGCTCAAATGATCCTCCCACCTCAGCCTCCCAAGTAGCTGGGACTACTAAATCCAGATAATGCCACTAAATCCAGATAATTTTTTATTATTAATTTTTGGGAAGGGATGGGGTCTCGGTATGTTACCTAGGCTGGTTTCCAATTGCTAGGCTCAAGTGATCCTCCTGCTTTGGCCTCCCAAAGTGCCAGGATTGTAGGCATGAGCCTATCTTAGAGGAGTCTTAAGCCTGTGCTTCCCAAGGCCAGGCTCATTGCTTGGAACATAGTAAGTACTCTGTATGTGTAGGTGCTATTATTTGTTCAACCAATGTTGAGCAAATGAAGGAAACTGGCACCACTGGCAGGAAAAGGCTGCCCCTCTGCAGATATTAGGAGCTGATGAGATTCAGGGACCCAAGGTGGGATGGTGAGGACAATGAGGTGAGTGAGTGGAGCACCCTAGTCTGCAGTGTGGAGAGGGTGGGGGGCGAGAAGAGTGAGGAGGAAGGGGACCACCAGTGCCATCCCCAGCCCCAGCTCTATCAATGGCAGCCTGACTTAGGTCTGCTGGCCACACAGAAGGAGACCCCCGGCAGCAACCACCTCTAGGATTCCGAGATGCAAGTCCATCATCAGCATCCAAAAATTATGATTAAAAGTTTAGTCAATTACTTATTGCATGCCTGTGCCAAAATATCTCCCGTAACCCATACATATGTGTGTGTGTATAAATACACATATACACCTACTATGTACCCACAAAAATTAAAAATTTTTAAAATGTTTAATCACAAGTCTGTAGTATAACATCATTAGTAGAGTCTGCTGACATTACAATCTATTGATCTCCCCAGAGTTACCAAAAGTATTTCACAATAGTTAGGCTTCCTTCTGTCCATAGTTCAGGGCATATTCAAAGTCTCTAAAGCTGACGTGACCATCTGAGTCTCGATCTACTTCCCTGGAAAATGAAACAAAAAGTCATTTACACATTATTCTCGTTAACACCTATGCACCGAGAGCACATTAGAATCTTTATTTATTTGCATGTCTGTGTGACAGAGGAACCTACTTTATCTACTTGAAGGCTGAGATTGATGCCTTTTTTTTCACTGATAATAAATGTTTGCAAGAAAGAAAGGGTATTTATTAAAACTTACAGAAATAATATATTCCACATACTTAAAGAGATGAAGCCAAATACACAGATTATATAAGAAAAAAAGAAATGGCTCTTTCTAATTATCTTACACATGTCTTTCTGTGATATGTCAAAAACATATGCAGGCCAGATGCAGTGGCTCACACCTGTAATCCCAGCACTTTGGGAGGCCAAGGCTGGTGGATCACCTGAGGTCAGGAGTTCCAGAGCAGCCTGGCCAACATGGTGAAATCCCGTGTCTACTAAAAATACAAAAAATTAGCCAGGCATGGTGGTGGGCACCTGTAATCCCAGCTACTCGGGAGGCTGAGGCAGGAGAATCGCTTGAACCCGGGAGGGAGGCAGAGGTTGCAGTGAGCAGAGATCACGCCACTGCACTCCAGCCTGGGTGACAGAGCAAGACTCCATTTCAATTAAGGAAAAAAAAAAAGTGTGTTTGAAAGCATAACTGAGGAGTAGTGGTCCCAAGTCCTCTTTGGGGGGCATTCTAAAACAATGCCTTACAAGTAGCTCCTGCGGTTGATGCCAATCATATTTTGTTCAAACATCAAATTCGTATCAACCATGACATAGGACTTTTTAAAGCAAGGACTGGCCCAAGCAAGAGAGCCACTAATCACTGTAATAGTTTTAAAGCAGGCTTTTAAAATATTGAATTCTAAAATAAACTTTCTGAATATTTCATGCCAAAGTCTCTGAAGTCTATAATGGTTCTGGATAGAGTGATGATAATTTTTCATTCTTTTGAAGTAGAGAAAAATCCCTACTTCTCTGCCCCAGGGCAAAACCATGTTGCAGTGTGTTCGTATAAAATGATTGCAGACTGCGGAGGCCATTATTCCTATTACTTCTTTTGGTAAAATATACATGATGATTTCATGCTATACAGGACCAAAAGTATAGTGTCAGATCTCTTCTAAGGGATTAGAAATAATCAGTATCATGTTACTAACTACAGAATATGAATCATCCCTTTTATTAAATTAGATAATGAAGATTCTTAATATTGCCTAAGTATTTTTTCCCAAGGAATTGGATTAGATAAACAGCCTTTTTTCTTTCCACTCTGAACTGGTATGGTTGAACTATAAATCTCAGATGGTGAGTTAAGTGAATAACCTAGAAAAATAATGTTTAGAATAAACTGCTTCTGATAATATTTTTTGTGTGTGCGAGTGTGCTTACTCACTTATTGAGATGCTGAATGCTTGTAGAGAAGTGAGTCCCTTTGCCTGACTTTCTGAGTAAACGACCTCATTGTTATTGCATTAACTTTTTTTTTTGAGATGGAGTCTCACTGTGTCACCCAGGTTGGAGTGCAGTGGCGCGATCTCGGCTCACTGCGACCTCCACACCTCTCCGGCTCAAGCAATCTTCCCACCTCAGCCTCCTGAGTAGCTAAGAATACAGGCACACAGCACCACGCCTGGCTACTTTTTGTAATTTTTTGGTAAAGATGGGGTTTCTCTATGTTGCCAGGCTGGTCTCAAACTCCTGAGCTCAAGCCATCCCTCTGCCTCGGCCTCCCAAAGTGCTGGGATTATAGGCATGAGCCACTGTGCCCCGCCTGTTCTTGTATTAAGTTCTGACTTTTCTTGCTGCCTTTGCCACAGCTTTCCATCATCAAATGAGCATAGTATAACCAAGAACTGTTAAAACTGGAAAGTGTATTCAAAATGTGTGGGGTGGCATTTTATTCACATAATGAATGGCAGGGCATCATCATTTTAAATTTATATTTCATATGAGACATGCTGAAATACTTTATGTCTTTGGACTTTTCGTCCTTATCACATATATACAAGCAGGTCTGGTCATCTCACAGAGAGTGCAGAGGAAATTCAAGTTCAGGGCTATCATTTTAAAAGCGAACAAATACTGTTTTTCATTGCAGACAGAATCATTCTGAAGAAGGAAGGTCTCATAGCACCCACACTCCAATCACTGTGACAGAAAAGATGTGTGGTGGGTAGAATTAGTGACTGGCTGCGGAGAGGAAGGAAATGTCATCAGGTAAAAAGCCCCCTCGTTTCTGTTACAGCATTCAACCCTAACGTGAGTTTGCTCTAGTTTTGCAACTAGAATACGTTGTTTGGGTGTCATCAACAAACCCTCAGCACTAAACAATTCAGCCTCCTCACCCCGCAACCCTGACGCGAAAGAAACTTGAGGACGGCAAGACCTTTGTCTTGTTTGCTGCTGTGGCCCCACTTCTTGCCCCACAGCAGAGGACGAATGTTGAATGAATGAATTTGTGGAATAAATGAATCTGAGGAAACAGCTGATAATATTATAGAAAATCTATTACCTTGCAGGAGGTACTAGGGGATTAAAGAAAGAAACTATCACCTCATTGTCTTCACTGAGTCTAAAAACGCTTGTGGCCTGACGTGATGGCTCATGCCTGTAATCCCAGCACTCTGGGAGGCCCAGGTGGGTGGATCACCTGAGGTCAGGAGTTCGAGACCAGCCTGGCCAATGTGGTGAAACCGCATCTGTACTAAAAATACAATAACTAGGCAGGCATGGTGGTGCATGCCTGGAATCCCAGCTACTAG
>NW_012101410.1:4437871-4472876 GCF_000951045.1 Mandrillus leucophaeus
GTTCACACTCCAGCCTGGGTGACAGAGCCAGATCCCATCTCAAAAAAGAAAAAAAAAAAAAGAGAGAGAACTGCTCTGTATTACTTGGTATGAACAATTTAGGACCATCCAGGAGGAAGGAGATGACAAGCCAAGACAGGAGAGGGTACAGGCACAGGGAGATGCCATATGAGAACAGTCATGAAATTCCCCAATGATGCGGTGACCAAAAGTCCTTCAATTAACTGTTACGTCTCCTACGTACTTCCAAATTGTTTGTATTACCTGTTCTAACCTCTCCCCTATCTTCACCAGGAGTTCAAGACCAGCCTGGGCAAAATGGTGAAACCCCGTCTCTACTAAAAATACAAAAATTAGCCGGGCGTGGTGACGCACACCTATAATCCCAGCTACTGGGGAGGCTGAGGCAGGAGAATCAGTGGAACCCAGGAGGTGGAGGTTGCAGTGAGCTGAGATCGCGCCACTGCACTCCAGCCTGGGAGACAGAGCAAGACTCCGTCTCAAAAAAAAAAAAAACAAAAAAACAAGTGGTTATAATTACTTTCATCAGCATGAATGTTAGCATTTTTCTCTCTCACATCCAGATTTGTTACACAAGATTCTAATTGCTCTTTTTGGTGGTGCTGTGTGGGCTTCAACAGCCCAGGCTGGCTGCTTCCCTGACCCAGAGCTAAGAGGTCTCAACCCTGAAGGAGCCAGGGTTTTACACTGGGAGACTTTTATTAAGATTAGTAATAAAAGGGTGGGAACATATTGCTCTAATACATTCTGAAGGAAAACCTAGGGTTTTTTTAATTAAAAAAATGTCAATAGTTGGCTGGGTGCAGTGGCTCAAGCCTGTAATCCCAGCACTTTGGGAGGCCAAGGCGGGCAGATCATGAGGTCAGGAGTTGGAGACCAGCCTGACCAACATAGTGAAACCCCATCTCTACTAAAAATACAAAAAATTAGCTGGGCGTGGTGGCGGGTGCCTGTAATCCCAGCTACTTGGGAGGCTGAGGCAGAAGAATCACTTGAACTCAGGAGGCGGAGGTTGCAGTGAGCCAAGATCACACCACTGGACTCCAGCTCAGGTGACAGTGCGAGACTCTGTCTCAAAAAACAAAACAAACCAAACCAAAACAAAAGTAAATAGTCAGTGTTTCTCACAAGCAGTAAATGTTTCTTGTATGAAAATGCTGACATCATAACAATTTCTTAGAATGTTCTGAAAGTGGTTATTTCTTAGAAAATCATTTTCTTTAAAATTATTCAGGGGTACCCCATGTCCAAGTCTCCAAAGCCAGGCTTCAGACTAGAGTACTTGCTTTTACCCAAGTTACTTAAAAATAATGGAAGAAAGAAAGAAAAGGAAATGGTTTAAATTTTATTACATTAATACAATGGAATCTTTTCTATTAAAATGATATAAAGACTATGAAAGTGATATTTTTAAAGTGGGAACAAGAATACAGAATGGTATATGCATCATCATTGCAATGTTTTCATTTTTTAATTTTAATTTTAATTAATTAATTAATTACTTTAGAGACAGAGTCTTGCTCTGTTACCCAGGCTGGAGTGCAATGGCACGATCTTGGCTCACTGCAACGTCTGCCTCCCAGGTTCAAGCGATTCTCCTGCCTCAGCCTCCCGAGTAGCTGGAATTACAGGCACGGTCTCAAACTCCTGACCTCAAATGATCCACCTGTCTTGGCCTCCCATAGTGCTGGGATTATAGGCGTGAGCTACTGTGGTCAGCCCCATAATTGCAATTTTATAAACGTTTATATCCTTTTAGGCAGAAGCTGAAGGTTATATGCTACATAGAAACTTGTCTTATGAAGATGGTAGGGTTTTGGGCAATTCTGTCTTAAGATATTCCTTAATATTACTTACATATTTTTCACCTGAAAGAATATTTTCTTTCTTTTTAATCTGAATTTTCCAAACAATTGGCCTTATTTCAAATTGTATAAATCCACAATAGCTAGAGCTGGGCTTCTCAACGTCAGCGCAACTGATATTTTGGACCAGACAATGCTCTGATATAGCAGAGAGGGGGCTGTCCTGGGCATTGCAGGACGTTTAGCAGCATCTCTGGCCTCTGTACCTGCCAGATGTTGGTAGGACCCTCTCCCACCCCTCATGCCCAATTGTGACAGCCAAAAATGTCTCCAGAAATTGCCAAGTGTCCCTTGGGGGACACAATCGCTCCAGTTGAGAACCATTGAGCTAGAGGGATCACAGTTTAAGGCAATCCTTTCGAACAGTCCAGCTAAATCTACACTTACTGATGTAATTGCTTTAAAGACTTTTTCTTAAAAAAAAAAAAGTGATTTCAGGGTCAGCTGAGGCACATGTGTCTCAGATCATACCAAAGATTGTCCCAACACTCTGAGGTTTTGAAATGAGCCCAGAGAAGACCCCACTGGAGAGGCAAACTCTTGCTGGTGGTAACAGGGACTGTGCCAGACATATCTGTGTTCCCAGCAAAAGCACTGACAGATAGTAATTATTTTGTGTCACTCTGATAATCACATGAGATTTTGAAAGTTGACGCCGTATTTGATTCACCTGAAACATGAATGAGAAATTTAATGTGGAGGCCAAGATTTAAGTGAGAAAAGTTTTCTTAGTGGGATTTTTGGGGTGGGGGAAAAGGGAGAGAGCAGCTTTTTCTTTCTGATTCTTTATGGAATAATTTAAACCAAAGTCAAAACTGCCATTACATTAGGGACAAAGCTGTCATACTGACTGAACAGTAAGAGTAAAAATTACCCTCCAAGCAAGGCGCCCCTGCTGGGGATGAGAGGACCCGCCAATTGAAGATGTAATGATGACTCCCTCTCCCGCAAGCAGCCTTCTCTTCTGAGGAGCCCGCTGCTGCTTCCCACTGGCGTGCTTGCCTCTTTGTTGATGAGAGTCCTGCAGGGCTCTACAGCAATTCAGCTGGTAATGTGTTTATTAATTTTACCTTTTTAAAGACATGTGTTAAGAGAAGCCATTCGGATACGCAGGAAAGACTAAAGAGATATGCAGATGATTTCTGGTCTCTTCTAGGCTCCGACATGACTCTGGCAGATGCACTGCATTCTCTTCGGCGTGTACTGGGGTCCCTCTGTGCCCATCCCACACTACGCAACCTTCTTTGACACCAGCCGCTGCTGGGAAAGCCTCGCCCGAGTCAGTAACAGTATCTTTTGCTATTTGGGACTGCTCTGATACCTGGGGTGGCACCCCCTGCCCCCTAAGCATGGAAGCATGAAAAAGAAGGTGTTAAGGCCCTCTTCAGGCACAGAGCAGGTAGAACTTCTTGACCAATTTACACTCCAGCTCACTCTGCTGTTTTCTCTTTCCTTCATTGTGCACGGTTCCAGTCTCAGGCTGGTAATTAACACTTAAAAGCCTGTGCACAAATTATTGAATCAATGTACCAAAGGAGCACGGGACTGTTGTGGAGATGTCACGCTTATGGTAGGAAAAGGCTGTTGTAATACCAAGCCTCCCCTCTGCATCCCAGACGTCCACATGTGGGTAGAACAGAGCAGGTGGCACCCCTTGACCAATGAGGCATGAGGACCGGGGGATAACGGTTCTCCGCTTCGGTGCTGCACGTAGACAACTCTGCGGTCATTCTCTTGGCTCTTTGGAGGTTCTGGTAGGATCAAGCTCCAATCGCTCATGGTAGTAATGAGTTTGGTGACAGACACTTGCACTCCCTCATTCTCTATTTCACAACGACCTGTACACAAGCCCTCATCAGGCTCTGCTTTCAAGAAGAACCCAGGTTAAGACACAATGGAAAGTTTATTTTGAGAGATGAAACTTCACACAGAGCATTTAAATTGCCATCAGCAATAGCACGTCCTATCAGATTCTCATTCAAGTAAAAGAGATCTCACTACTCGAAAGAGATCAGACTATTCCTCTATTTGCAAAATGCTTTTTTTTTTTTGGAGGAAATTAAATATTGTCTTTAAGAAGAGCTCTGAAGTTTCAAGTTCCAAGCAATTAAAACGCCAGAGTTAACCAGAAAAAAAACACTGCAGCAGTCTTTTTACTGTCTAATATACATGTCTTATTAATAATATTTAGTTCGTTAATAATAAATAGCATTATTGGACTTTAAGTGCTCCTTCAGAGTGAGGACAAGGCATTCCTGAATATAAGATTCTGATAGGGTTCTTTTGGATGCAGAGGTATAGTTATGATCTGATCATAAGCAAGTGCTGGACCTGGCTGTTTAGGATGAACTGTGAAGCATAAGAGAATGTCCAGTTCAGGCCAGGAATAAAGAATGACATAAGCCAGGCAAAACGGTGGCCTCATTAGCACTCAGCTCAGCCTACTAGCCTAACAGTTCCATGGACATTGTTGGTTTCTTCCCCAACATCCATCCTACCTGCTCTGTGCCATGTAGCAGCTGTGTGACTGTGGGGGACAGATCTCCACCCCAGCTCTAGAAGTGGGATCTCACTGGCCTTAAACAATGACTGTAATCCCACTCTCCTTACCACAGTGACTGGCTCGAGGATTGATTGGCTTAAGCCAGTTAACACATGTCATTCCTCCCCTGGCCACTACTGATTGGTAAAGAACTGGTACAAACATAATGAAGTCTAGGAATTTTGTTTGCAAGTTGAGAAGCTCTTTGAATGCGGACACCTGAGATGCAGAGGCGAGGCTTGCTATTGCAACAGCCTTTTCCTACCATAAGCGTGCAATTTCCACAACAGTTCTATGCTCCAATGGTACATTGATTCAATAATTTGTGCACAGGCTTTTAAGTGTTAATTACCAGCTTGAGACTGGAGCCATATATAATGAAGGAAAGAGTCAGAGAACAGCATAGTGAGCTGGAGCCTAAACAAACCATGCCTGAAGCCTCCCCTATGTCAAGACTCTTAGTCACTGACCCAATAAATTCCCTGTGTTGTTTAAGGCAGGATGAAATGGATTTTCTGCTACTTGGAAATGAAAGCATCCTGACATACAAAGGATCCTGTCTGAAATATTTTCCAAACCTTGCAGTATTTGGAACTTGATGGTCAGACAGCAGATACTCAATGAACATAGTAGTTTTGAAATGATTATTTCATTTTAAAGAAACCATAAATAATTTAGATTTCTCCTTGGATGCCAGTTCAAGATTCTGGATTATTCTCCTCAGCTCTGCATTCTAAAGAAGTAACTTGCTTGCTGTATCCAACAGAAAGTTCTGTTTATGGTGCCTTAATTGTGATTCTTAAGGCACTGAAGAGGCTATTGAGGGGACTAACATATATTTTCCCTAACAAGTGATGGAATAAATTCTCCAGTCCAAGAAAAAAGGAAAAATGGATGTAAAATACAGCCACAGCTTGCCAAAGTGATTAACCATAAATAATGACTCACTTTTTCCTATTTACTAAATTTTAAGAACGAGGAATCTTATTGACAGCTTGAAATATTTTAAAAGGGAGAAAATATAATTTCAGTATGTCATTTCACATGATTGACTACTTGTAGACATGTGGATAAATGCAATCAACATATAGCCCAAGGCCTTGGACTATACTTCCAGGAAATAATTTGATATTCCTTCTCTATCAAGTGTTTTAACAGAGCTGCTAATAACCGGGGATATGATCGTGTTGCTAACGTTGATTCTCTGGAAGAGAAATGGCAATGTAAGAAAACAGCACAGATCAGACAGCTTTCAGGACAAAGTGCAAAAGTGCGTCTTCGAACTAATAATAACAAATCTGTTTCCTACACTTCTGAGTCACCAAGATCTTCCATTCTTCCCCCCATGCCATAAATGTGCAACTACCACAGGCCCACTCTGAATATGGCAGGGAGACAGTGTGGTCCAGGAGAAACCTCCCAGGAGGGAGCTCTCTGCTCAGCTAGGTTGCTGCCAAGTCCTGGGCAAGTTTCTCAACTGCTATGACTTTGAAGCTGCTCACGTGTCAAGCTGAATGGCTAGGCTAGATGATTGCTAAGATTTGGTCCAGTTCTCAATTTTGATGAATCTAAGCTGGATCTTAGTTATACAACTAGTATCTTTGTATGCAGAAAATTGGAAAATGCAACCCAACTCCTGTTAGCCATGTTTAGCCTTTTAAAAAAAAAGTAGTTTGAACCTTTGACCCTGTGGACATTTATAAGCAACCATAAGCATATATAAATGTAAAGAAAAAAGATCCTACCATCAACAATGTGAAATATTAGTGGAGATAAAGCCATTTCTATTTCAAATATATAATCACTTCAGCTGAGATACCTAGTATCATCTTGAACTTGATTATGAGATAAAAGAAATGGGACAGAGATGGCAATCATTTAATCTCTTAAGAACAGCTATTCTGAAGAGCTTTTCACTCTATGCTCAATAGATTTCTAGCAGGTTATGATCTGGCTAGAAAGAAAGCATAATGATGAAGAAAATTATGTTTTCAATAACACAGGCTTTTTACAGTACAAGTCCTTCCACAAAGGAGGCAATAAAATGAACTCTGACCACTTTAACAGATGGTATAATGGCTCAGTGCACAGATGTGGCCTCTCTGAAAGCAACAAGTTCATCTCCTTGACTGGAGGTTTAGGAATGAGCTGAACTTTCAAGTGTAATGTAGGAAAGATTACATACTTCCATACAAGAAAGCTGAGTATTAGTGGGTTCAGAAGCTTGGAGAGATGGACTAAAAGAATAAGGCTTAATGAGTTTCATTTTGCTAATGCAACAAATAGAGTTGAAGTTGAAATGTGAACTATAAATATCAAGCCATTTGTAAATGCCCTCCTAATTACATTGTTAGCCATTGTTTAGACGGAAGCTTGCCTTTTAAAAAGTATACTTCCTCAGAGTCAGAAATTGTCAAATAATGCTTATTTTCTTTAATAGTATAATATTCTGAGTGGGATATATTTTTAATAATATGTGATAGAAGGACTGTAGAGTTTTTTGTTTACTTTCTTTGGGAAATTTGATAAATCAAAAGTTTATCTGGGAAAATCAATATGCCATAAAATTAAAAATATTTTTAAAAATAATAATGTTATCAAAACAAAAATAAATCCTCAATTCAGTAATTAAAACAGCGTGATTATTACTCAGGAATCAATGGATAAGAACAATGTCCAGAAATAGGAATATAGGAATTCTGCAAAATTCAAACAAGGCAATTCAAACGAGTGGGGATGGAACAGGTTGGCAGGAAAAGAAGCTGGGATAATTGGCTATCCATTTGGGGATGGGTGGAGTTTGACTCCATGGCAGAGCCTGCTTTGTGTTCAACAAAATTTACCTCCCTCTCTTCCGGGGAACATAGCTAGACTACATTTCCCAGCCTCCCTTGCAATGAGATGCAACCAGGAGTCCCGGCAATGAATGTTAATAATATAATGATATAGGAACAAAGACTAGCTGTTGCTCCATCTAATTAAAAGCGTAATATTTCAAAGGCCTGTACAGGACCTTATAATCACCCTAGGGGCTGTGACATGGCCAAATCCTGAAGGATATTCTCATAACAGTGTTAGCAAATACTCACCAGTAAGTGAGTAATTTACTCTGTATATCTTGGTTATAGAAAAATTATTTTAAAATTCTGTGAAGATAGAATTTTTTTCCATTAAATGAGAGTGCAGGAACTTATATAAAAATTAAGATTTGTTTTTAACAGCTTGTACTTTAGTTTTCAATAATCCATTTGAGAAAATAAGATTTTACATCTCAGCCCATTTCTCACTGATGCGATGTGCATCACTGAGCCACTAGGAAATTTGGCCTTAGTTCAGCATGACTATAATAAATTATTTATGTTTTCATTTACAACATGCTCCTAGCATTTAAAACCTCTGGGTCTGTGGACAATAATACATGACATAAAAAATGAATAACATTTCTTAATGAAACAATTCCCTCAAATTATCAAAAGCACTCTATTAATGGAGTCCACTCACAATAAAAAAGTCACACCAAATGGAATGACCAAAAGGGCTTTTAACAAGAGAATTTCAGTCTAAAGAGATAAGGTTCAGAGGGCCATATACAAGCATTTAGAAAATTATGAAATGCATGAGGGGCGTGAATATGGGCAAATCAATCAAATCCTAGGATTAAAACTAAGGGACTCCAAGTGAAAGTTCAGAGGGGACATTTGAGGACTCAAACCTGGAAGTGCTTCTTCATCTAACAGTTAGAATTTGTTTTCTATCCCTGCAATAATTCTCAGAGTTGGTATGGAGATGGGAGAAGAAAAAGGAACATACTGTGAGGGAGGTCTTACAAATTGCATATGACATCCTCATTCCCCGACCCTGTCCGCCTCGCTCCCTCTGCCCAGCACTAAGCATTACTCCTGAGACGGGTGACCGTTGTGCTGACTCTGGTGTGGCATTTGCCTTGTGGGTGGGGGAGGCGAAGAGTCCTCAGAGGCTTCCTGCCAGGAACAGACACTGGCTCATGAGGGGTTTCAATATAGCGTAAATCACTAAGGGACATTAGGATGTTGGGGAGCTCTTCCTACCCTTGGGAAGAAACTGCTCTCCCATAAATTGCCACACTAATACCAATTTCAGGGATTCAAATTACTGGCCCAGTCCAGCAAGACATTTTCTGCCCATTATCTAGTTTCTCCTGCCTCCAGGCAGGGCCACATCATTGATTATGGAGCATTTCAGCCACTAAAAAAGATCACGCTCATCATTAAAGACATTAAGTGTTGATCTGTGCTGGCTAAGTGACTTAAAAGGTTCGTGCCCTTCTAGTAACAACTCAAAGAGGCTATTTCAGGATATTTATTAAACAAATTAAGTATTTACATTATGCTCAAGCACAGAGGCACAGTCACCGAGTGCAGAAGTGTAAGAAGACAAAACCAAGAGAATTTATGTTGGAGAGAACGCGGCATTTTTAGTTCTTAGAAGTGGGGGCTGAGGAACCTCCAAATGCTTGAGAAAGAGACTGAATTGGGCAGGGAAAGTGTTCTACTTCCCTCTGCCTGTCAATGGCATCCCAATGACCATCTCCTTAAAAGGGAATAAACAGTGATTAAAAACTGCAGAGACAATTTACAAAATCTCCTTCAAGGCCTAAAGACTAAAGGAAACAGGTATATTAACCCTACAATTTTCCCCCACAATTTAAAATTTTAGGACCCGAATCATGATGACCCGGATTTTAGAAGTATTTTCTGTAGCCTATGGTGCACACTCTGGTGAAGGAACCCACGTTTTCTTGAACACAGTGACAGCCCATGAATGCTGGACCATCAATGTGACTGAGATTAGTGATCCTCCTCGCCTGCCTATGAACCTGCAGTGGGCAGAGGTCACCTATATTGTGTTCACTGTGCTGTTCCCAGTATTCGGCACAATGTCTGGCACACAGTGGTGTTCAATAAGTATCTGCTGAATATACGAGCATGTGAACGGGAGAGTTCGGAGAAGGGAGAAAGAACTCACCACTCCACGATCTTACATCAATTGCTGTGAAAATGTTGGACTTGTCCTTCCATCAGCATAAGAACATTAGGATCCTGCTACTTAAATGTAAGACAGATGTTTCTCCCATTGTTATAGTCTTTATAATTTTCATTTTTAATGGCCATATGCAATTTTATCAAATGGATTTATAATACATTTTTTTGTTGGACTTTTGAGTCAATCCAGTCTTTTCGCTTTTATAAATGTATTACTGAACATGTTGAGTAACTATGCAGAGGCGCGTAGATCACCTGAGGTCAGGGGTTTGAGACCAGCCTGGCCAACATGGTGAAACCCTGTCTCTACTAAAAACACAAAAATTAGCCGGGCGTGGTGGCACGCACCTGCAATCCCAGCTACTCAGGAGGCTGAGGCAGAAGAATCGCTTGAACTTGAGAGGCAAAGGTTGCAGTGAGCTGAGATCGCACCACTGCACTCTAGCCTGGGCGACAGAGTGAGACTCTGTCTCCAAAAAAAAAAACAAAAGAAAAAAGAAAAAAGAAATGGATTCTTGAGTTCAGTTACCCATTCACCAGGCAAACACTAAGAGCCCACTATGGTCCAGGCACAGTAGGTTCTGAAGATACATGGGTGAGCAGAAAACACAAGAGCCCCTTTGAGCTTTTACCCAATCCTGGGAGAGAATTCTACAAGCAAAATTAAATAATTCTATTAATACAAGCAAAATAATATTACCAGTGTACTAAGCGCCCTGAAGGAGTGACAGAATGTTCTAGGAGAGGGTGGGACATAGGGGCGAGAACTGGGCAGCAGGTTGGGGGATCAAGACCTGGCTGAAATCTGAGAAGCAGGGAGCTAATAAGGGAGGTGCGAGAGGGGAAGAGCTCTCCAAGCAGAGGGAACAGCATGTGCAAGGTCCTTGTGGCAGGACAGAGCAAGTACATTCAAGGAACTGAAAGAAGGCAAATGTGACCAGGCACAGAGTGAGGATGAGCATGGGGCCAAATGAGGCTGTGGGGTGCATGGGCTGGAACTATTCAGGTCCTGGAAGTCTATGTAAGGACTTTGGTCATGATCCAAAGAGCGATGGGAAGTCATCAAAGTGCTTCAAGTAGGGGGCTGACGTGCTTGATACAAATTTTGGAAGTTTATCTTTGCTTATTAACACCCTGCCCCAAAGGGATCCACGTCCTATCTCCAGCACCTGTGAATATGTTGTATTATGTGGGGAAGGAAAATTAGGGTTGCAGACAGAATTAAGGTTGCTGACTCTAAAATGGGGAGATTATCCTGGGTTATCTAGGTGGGGCCAATGTAATCTTCGGAGACTTTGAAAGCAGGAGAGGGTGTACAAGAATCACAGGAGCCAGAGAGATGTGAAGATGCTAAACTACCAGCTTTGTTGATGGAGGAAAAAGCCATGAGTGGAAGGCAGGGGGCTTCCGGACGCTGGAAACAGTAGACATGGCTTCTTCACTTGAGCCTCTAGCAGCAATGCGGCCCAGCGGACACCTGGATTTTAGCCCAGTGATCGCCATTTTGGATTTTGGCCTCCAGAAATGTAAGATGATAAATTTGTGTTGTTTAAAGCCACCAAGCTGGTGGCAACTTGTTATAGCGGCAATAGGAATCTAATACAAAGGAGATGATCATGAATTTAGTTTTGGGTATTTAAGTTTTACAAGTCTTTGACACAAAGAACATGGACATTTGGAAGTATTATTCATCTATAGCCACTCTCCTAATAAGTAATATGATCTTTATTTAATTATTTTACCTTTCATGACTTCAGTGTTATCATATATAAAAAGAAAATAGATTTAAGGTTGGTTCCAGTTCTAAATCTCTGAGCTTATAAGCCTGGAAAGGAACAAATATGCTTTTCACTTAGATTCCTGTCAGAATTTGGCAATCAGTGGGGAAAAAGTGATATTAAAAATAGTGATCTCAACTAAAGGGGGAAAAGATTCCATTTTTAAAAAGTACCCAAAATATGAAATAACTAGAAATACCTTAATAAGAAATGTGTTGAATTTATATAAAGAAAACTACAGAATTCCTTTGAGACATATAAAAGGATATTTGAAAATGTGCAGGGACAAGCCACGTGTGTATTCCTGGATGGGAAGACTGAACATTGTAAAGATGCCAAATCCTTCCCAATTAATTTATAGGTTGAATGCAATTTTCATCAAAACCCCAAAGGGAGTTCTTGGAACTTCACAAAAATGATTTTACCATTCATCTGGAAAATAAACAGGCAAGAAGAGCTGAGAACAAATGTGACAACAAGAAACACCAGGTTTTAGAACATATTGTAAGAACTGGGGGGAGGAGGGGGGAAGGTGTGTCTCTGGAGTAAGACGAAGGTATCCAAGGGAATAGGACAGATGTCCTGGAAAGGTCCCCTCATATGAAAAAGGAATCAGCACAGCACAAGGTGACAAAGGCATTATATATAAATGGGGATTATATAACAAAGGATCATGGAAAAACTGGCTATTTGGAAACAAAAATGCTTAGATCATCACCCCATGCTATATACCAAAATAAGTTCCAAACTCATTGACATGCTAGATAGTCCTAAAATTCAAACCAACCAAGAATATGGAAGCGGATATTAATCTGGTCTCTAGACAAGGAAAATTTTCTTAGTACAAAAGCAATTGAAGAAATTGTGAAGGAAAAGATCACAGATTTGAATAGATGAAAACTTAAAATCTCTGCACATCAAAAATTTTAATAAAAAAGGAAAACAATAAGCTGGAAAAACAATTGTAATAAAAATAGAAAAAAGTAAATGTTTTCACTATAGAAGAGAAAATGGGCAAATGGTATGAATAGATAATTCACAGAAAAGAGAACAGAAAAGGCTAATAAACATGTAAAAACGTTCAAGGTTATTAGCAATTGGAGAAATAAAACAAAAAAATGAGATACTCTTTCCACCTATTAGATTTGTAAAGATTTGAAAAATAGCACTCGGCCATTGGTAAGAACAGGGAGAGAAAGGGCATATGCAGTGAGGGGAGCAGAATTTGTTTGTTATAGGAGCTGTAAAAATGATAAAATAACTTCAGACTCTCTGATACGATACCTTGATATCTAGGAACATCTCCTAAGAAGATAAAAGTGAAGACAAATTTGTTTATTGTAGGATTATTTATAAAGGAAAATGGCAAAATGAAAAGCATGGATATAAAACTCACACTCATCTTAACAAAAACAGAGAAACAGGGAAGAATCAATACCAAAATATTAATGATGATTATCTTTGGTTTGGTATGAATATGGTTGTTTGGTTTTTTTTGTTTGTTTGTTTTGTTTCCTTTCTTCAGACCTTTCTCTATTTCTAGCATATTCTATGAGGAGCATTTGTTACTTCAGCCAGATCTCCTCCCAACCGTCCACCTCCCATGCCCTGCCCCACCTTCTACCCTCCACCACCCACAAAATGCCTACGTGCTCAGCACACAACCACTTCTCTATTTTGTGAGTTTCCCATTGCGTGCAGCTGATAGCTGAGGGAAAATTCATGTTTGATAAAATCATCTTGCGAGTGATGGCCAACCAAGGAAAACCATTTCACACTTAGGGAGTTTACATAACGTGAGTTTATGAGAAAGGAATGAAAGAAAAGATGTTACGGGCAGAACTTTCAGAGAAACAACCGTGCTTGACTCTGCGGAGAAGGAATGCAGTTCCAGGGTGCCCGGTGTCTGCGTGCATTCCTCGGCTGCCGCTCTCTTTCAGTGACTACATGGTCTGACTATTTGACTGGTTTGACACTCTTTAGTAATAAATATATCCCCATATGGAAGTTTTACTGAAAATAGCTCCCTGGGGGGAGGAAAAAAAAAACTAACCTTTTTTTTTTTTTTCCACTTTGAATTGAACCACAGGTATAAAATAACTCTGAACTTGGTGTTCAGTGCTACAACCTCTAGAGCACTGTACAGAACAAATGCCCTGAAGTGAGAACTTTTCATGTCTTCTTTTCTTCCCCTCTTTGCTTTTCTGTCCCTCGCTGAAGTGAGCTGTGGTGAGGGCTTCAGACCTGCCGCCTGCCAGCAACACACGGTCTGGTCCACTGGGAGAAAGGGCTCTACTGACCTGCCCTCAATGCTTCCAGAGTCCAAGCCTCTCCCCAGAACAACACCACGTAGTCTTTTTTCCTTCAAGGGACTTTAAAAGTCACCCAGCAGGCTGGGCACGGTGGCTCATGCCTATAATCCCAGCACTTTGGGAGGACGAGGTGGGCAGATCACCGAGGTTGGGAGTTCGAGAGCAGCCTGACCAACATGGAGAAACGCCCTCTCTACTAAAAATAGAAAATTAGCTGGGTGTGGTGGTACATGCCTGTAATCCCAGCTACTTGGGAAGCTGAGGCAGGAGAATTGCTTGAACCCGGGACGTGGAGGTTGTGGTGAGCGGAGATCAGGCCATTGCACTCCAGCCTGGACAATAAGAGTGAAACTTTCAAAAAAAAATCACCCAGCCCTACTCTTTCATTTTACAGATGGGGAAACAGAGGCTCAGATGCACGAAGCTGCTTTCTTACCTAGCATAGCAGAGCAGGTCTTTAGATTCACGGCACAGTCCTATGCCCAGCTAATAACTCTGGGCTTTTGGAGATTTTGAGGGTCTTTGCCAAAAACCCAGGTTGGTCCCATTGGACACAGAAAGAAACACCAATTTGTAATACACTGCCATCTCAAAGCTGTGTACACACTGTAAGCAGTACCAGGGACAAGACACTGGGACTCCCCATTTCAACTGCTTGATCATTTCCAGCTTATGTGGGAATATGGGATAAACTCTAGGATTAGGATGACTTTGGTGTGCAGTTAGCCTAAAGCTTTTCACAGCCATGCAGAATTAGGGACTGAATAAGACATGAAGATCTATCCTTGGAATATGCGGTAATTATGACATCACAATGAATATCCTCCCCAGAGCCCCACAGAATAGCCCAAGAGAACATCCCAACAATTTGGGGGTGGGAAAAGAAGGCACAAAAACATTTCAAAATATTAGTGTTTCAAAAATGATGTCACAAGTGTGCATGTAAAAAATTTGTTTAAGTTCTTAGTTAGGTTTTCCCCCCAAGGATGCTGGGTTGGGCTTAAGAAAAAAGTCTTTCACAGAACCTGAGTTTAATAGGAGCATTGGTATCATAATTGGAGGAATTTCATTATGAAATCCTTTTTTTTCCCCCAAGATGGAGTCTTGTTCTGTCACCCAGGCTGGAGTGCAGTGGCACAATCTCGGCTCACTGCAACCTCTGCCTCCTGGGTTCAAGCAATTTTCCTGCTTCAGCCTCCTGAGTAGCTGAGATTACAGGTGCGCGCCACTACGCCCAGCTAATTTTTGTATTTTTAGTAGAGAAGGGATTTCACCATGTTGGCCAGGATGGTCTTGAACTCCTGACCTCATAATCTACCCGCCTCAGCCTCCCAAAGTGCTGGGAGGTGTGAGTCATCGTGCCCCGCCGAAATCCTTTCTAATTAGTACTATATAAATTGCTGTAAATTTGAATTTTGGGCAATGGTGAGGAAATAAGCTGATGGAGGAAAGTGAGTCCTCCTGGAACATCCTAAAGAGTAGAGTTTTGACTCATTTGTCGGGTTCAACTGGAAAAATAAAAATCAAGAAGAAAAGAATTTTAGCATTTTTTCCTATTTCTGTGAATAATGTCATTGGTATTGTGGTAGACATTATGCTGAATCTGTAGATAGCTTTGGGTAGTACTGACATTTTCACAATATTAATCCTTCCAATCCATGAGCATGGTATATCTATTTTTTGTGTGTCCTCTTCAATTTCTCTTATCAGTGTTTTATAGTTTTCCTTGTAGAGATTTTTTATTTCTTTGGTTACATTTCTTCCTAGGTATTTTATACTTTTTTTGTAGCTATTGCAAATGGAATTGCTTTTTTGATTTCCTTTCAGTTTGTTCACTGTTGGCATATATAAATGGTACTGATTTCTGTAAGTTGATTTTGTATCATATAACTTCACTTAATTCATTTATCAGTTCTAATAGTTTTTTGGTGGAGTCTTTAGGTTTTTCTAAATATGTTGCTAGCAAACAAAGATAATTTGACTTCTTCCTTTAGGAACATGACGAAGTACCAACAACTCCTTAAAAAGAAAATCTTTGAAACATTAGAACAAAAGATAAAAAATTTGTGAACTAACAAGAAAAGTAACCATAAAAGAAATATGTTCTTCTCATAATACAGTTAATTCACTCCTAGCACACTTTGCTGGCCCTCACAATTACTTGCATGTTAAAAGGCTTAAAAGGGAATTTTATAAAATAAAGTATATATTCCTAATCTTTAACTTCTGAAAACTAAACAAAACAAAACCCTTAGTGGAGACACAGATATTAGTGGCATGTTTCCTAAAGCAAACTCAAAACAGAGATACTCTTTATCTTACATTTTATTTAATAAACTAGAAGAGGGTCTTGCCATGGTGAAAAGGCAAGAAAAACAAATAAGAAAAATTAATAGGAAAGAAACATCATTAATTGCTACAGCTGCGATTATATAACCCGGAAAACTCAAAGGAATCTACTAAGAATTTTAGAAGTAAAATAATGCAAGGATAATTATTATATAAAACATGCTCTAAAAATAATAACATTTCAACAACAACTATCAAGCTTTTTGTTTCAAAATTAGATTTCTCTTATAACAAGGAAAAAATATATCTGTATTTAATACACATTCATTGAGTACCCACTTGGTAATTAAAGTAAAGTGGAATATATCAGTCCAATAATAAAACTATAAACATTTTATAAAAGAAAAAAGAAAAATAGGCAATACTTCAAGGTAATTTGTAGATTTAATACATTTCTAAATAAAATAATAATAGGATATTTTAGTATGTAAGAATTCTGAAGTTCATATCAGAGATTAACTGGGACAATAAGGGGCAGCTTAAGAGAGATCAGAATGTATCAAAAAGCACCCCATACTAAAAGAAATAGGAGCAGTGACTAACACCTGTAATCCCAGTGCTTTGGGAGGCCAAGGTGGGAGGACTGCTTGAGGTCAGGAGTTCGAGACCAGCCAAAAACTGGGCAACATAGTGAGACCCTGTCTCTACAAAAAATAAAAAATAAAAAAATTAGCTGGATATGTACCTGTAGTCCTAGCTACTCAGAAGGCTCAGATAGGAGGATCACTTGAGCCCAGGAGTTCTGGATAACAGTGAGCTATGATCGTACCACTGCATTTTAGCCTGGGTGATACAGCTGAGACTCCTTCTTAAAAAAAAAAAAATTATAAAAATAAACTTAGATCCTTACTTTATACTATAAAACAGAATAAAGACATTGTAAATAAAAATTTAACATACAATATCCCAAAGGTAGATGAAAATAATAATATATTTATCCCAGGTAGGTATTTAGATTCACTATTTAAAACACACGAGAAAATTACAAGTAAATTGCAGTTGCCAGGCCAGGCGTAGGCGTGGTGGCTCATGCTTGTAATCCCAGCACTTTGGGAGGCTGAGGCGGGTGGGTCACTTGAGGTCAGGAATTCCCAGACCAGCCTGGCCAACATGGCGAAACCCCGACTCTACTAAAAATACAAAAATTAGCCAGGTGTTGTGGAAGGTGCCTGTAGTCCCAGCTACTCAGGAGGCTGTGGCAGAAGAATTGCTTGAACCCGGGAGGCAGAGGTTTCAGTGAGCTGAGATCACACCACTGTACTCCAGCCTGGGTGACAGAGTGAGACTCTGTCTCAAAAAAGAAAAAAAAAATTGCAGTTGGGGTAGGGAGTAAACCAAGATAAAAGGTAAATATGGATATGAAATTGTGATAAATATTATATGTAAATGTTGACATCTAAAATATATGAAACGCTCTTATAACTCTATAAGAATAATTCAAAATTACCAATGACAAACGGTTAAAAGTTACAGAAGGAAAAATATTTTAAATACCAAATTTAAGTAAATGTTCAACTTGCCAGGTAAGTGAAATGAAATAAAGCTGCAATGTCACACTTTACACTCACCAAAATAGCCAGTAAAGACAAGTGAGAAAGACCAGAGTTGGCGAGCCTCCAGGGAACAACACACTATGATTCAGTGATAGTGTTTCAAATTCTTTGGAAGACAGACAACAAGTAGAACTACAAAAGAAAGAAACAAGAGGGAAAGAGGAGGTACGGAGAAGAAGGGAAGGAAGGAGGGAGGAAGGGAGGGAAGAAGGAAAGAAGAAAAGATTATGTTTTTGACCCATTCATCTTATTTCTGAAAATGTATCCAAAGAAAATATACTTTAAAATTTTCTGCTCTTCAACAAACACAGGTAAGGCAATGAACAGACAAGCTACAGCCTAGAAGAAAAATCTTTGCAAAGTACATACCTGATAAAGCAATATGTAAAGAACTCTCAAAACTCAATGATAAAGCAAACACCACGGTAAAAAACAGGTGAGAGATTTGAACAGACACTTCACTAAAGAAGATACAATGGAAAATACGCACATGAAAAGATATTCAACGTCATTGGTCATTACAAAAATACTGACTAAAACCACAGTGAGAGACGCCACTACATGCCTGTAAGAATGGCTAAATTTACAAAGATAGAGTGTTAGTGAGGACGCAGAGCACCTGGAATTCTCATTCACTGCTGGTAGAAATGAAAACAGGTACAGCCACTTAGGAAAAAATTGGCAGTTTTGTAAAAAAACTAGACATATAATACATCTATCATACGGTCCAGCCATTCTACCCCTAGCTACATATCCAAGGGAAAAGAAAGCACATATCTATTCGGACTTGCAAACCAATGTTCACAGCAGCTTTATTTGTTTAATGGCCCCAAACTGGAAACAAACCCAACCTCCATCAACATGGTACACTGTTACAATGTACTCAGCAATGGAAAAGGAATGAACTCTTGATGCATGGTATCCCATGGATAAATCTCAAAGTAATTACACAGGGTCAAAGAAGCCAGACCAAAACAAGTACATAATTATATGATTCCATTTATATAATATTGTAGAAAATGAAAACTAATTTGCAGTGTCAGAAAGTAGTTCAGTGGTTATCTGAGAAGGGGGAAGGGGGAACAGGGAGGTGGGAAGGGGTAGGAGGGTGGGAGGAACTGCAAAGGGATACAAAGAAACTTTCTATTTTTTTTTTTTTCTTCCTGGAGACAGGGTCTCACTTTGTCACCCAGACTGGACTGCCATTGCATGATCATAGCTCACTACAGCCTAAAACGCCTGGGTTCAAGCGATCCTCCCTGGTCAGCCTCCAGAGTAGCTGGGACTACAGGGGAATGCCACCATGTCCAGCTAATTACAAAAAAAAACCATTTTTTTTTTAGAGACGGGGTCTTGCTTTGTTGCCCAGGCTGGTCTTGAAGTCCTGGCCTCAAGCAGTCCTCCTGCCTTGGTCTCCCAAAGTGCTGAAATTACAGGCATGAGCCACTGTGCCCAGCCCCAGAGAAACTTTTAACGGTGATGGCTATCTTCAATATTTGACTGTAGTTATATTTCATGTGTATACATACCAAAAATTATTCAAGCATGTTAAATTATTAAATATATGTAGTTTATTACACATCGGTTATATCACAATAACAATGTTAAAAAAAATTTAGATAAAAAGTCATTTATACCATCATCTTTTACAATGGTAAAAATCGGTTAGGAAATCCCAATCCAACAATAGGAATATGACTCAGTAAACTACGGCTCATCAATTTACCATAAAGCTTTTCTGTTATTAAACATAATACATGTAAAGACCACGCAGACATAAACTTCCTCATAGTAGGACACAAAACCACATATACAATATTATAACAGCTATAAAAAAGCCTAGGATTACATAAGGTTAAAGACTGGAAGAGGCTATAGAAAACCTAACAGTTGTCATAGTAAAGGAAGGGATTACAGGTGTTTAAGTGCAGAGCTGTCAATTTTTTTTCCTTTATTCACAAAGAAGAGCATGCTTGTGTTTTAGAAGTTTAGTAACATCTTTCTAAAGCTCTCCAGAGAAACAGACACAATCGAGACGTCTAAAGCTCTCTCCAAAGGAGTTGGGAAGTCCTGCCACCAAAGAGACAAAGAAACTTAAGGAAAATTAAATGCTGAATTCCCCAGCAAAATATTCATCATTTGCCTTTTCCCTCTCTCCTTCCACTCTTCTCCATTCCACAGCCCCCACCACTCTCACTGCTGGCCTTCCCCTGGACACTGCCTCACTCAGGTCCTTCTCATTCCTCCCCTAGCTACCATCATAATGCTGCACACTAGATTTCAGTCCCTACACTGCCATCTAGACAGGTGACATCACATATATCCCTCATCAAAACGTTAGAAGACTCCCACTCGGCCCACATAATACAGTTAACTCCTTCACATAGTCTCTCAGGAGCTGCAGTAGCCTCTACTCGCAGCCTTATTTAAACATTATTTCCTTATTCCCAAACTCCAGCCTCTTATTTGCTATTCCTTAATTCCTATGCACTACTCGAAGTTCTAGGGGTATAAAAATGAGTAATAGATGTACGACGGTTAATTTTATGTGTTACCTTCGCTAGGCTATGATGCCCAGTTGTTTGATCAAATACCAGTCTAGACATTGCTGTGAAGTTAATTTTTAGATTTTTAGATATTATATATATTATATATGTTTTATACATTATAATATATATTATATATAATATACATATTATATACATGTTTTACATATTTTATATATGTAAAACTTTTGTCATATTTTCTCTTTGTCATACAGGCTGGAATGCAGTGACCTGATCTCAGCTCACTGCCACCTTGAACTCCTGGGATCAAGTGCCTGGCTAATTTTTTACTTTTTGTAGAGATGGGGGTCTCACTATCTTGCCCAGGATGGTCTCCAACTCCTGGGCTTGAGCAATCCTCCTGCCGTGGCCTCCCAAAGTGCTGGGATTACACCTGTTAGCCACTGTGCTGGGCGGTGATTAACATTTAAATCAGTAGACTCTGAGTAAAGCATATTGCTCTCCATAACATAAGTGGACTCATCCAATTAGTTGAAGGTCTTAAGGGCTAAGACTGAGATCTCCCAAAGAAGAGGCAATTCTGCCTCAAGACTGCAATAACAACTCTTCCTTGAGTCTCCGGCCGGCAGCCTTCCCTATGATCTTTGGACTTGCCAGCCCCCACAATCCTGCAAGCCAGTTCCTTAAAACCAGTCTTTCTCCCCTTAGGTATATAAATCCTATTGTGTCTGTTTTTCTGGAGACCTGTAATACCATATGGCTCCTATGCTTATAAAACTCAGGCAAATCTAGGAAATAGCAATATAAACAAATAATAAAACCCAATGTGGAGGGTACCACACTAGCCCTTCTGCCGTAAAGAATGAAAAATATATTTTAAAAAATCACTTTCAGAGATTGGACAACAGAGAGTAAGGCCTGTGTTCCCTGAAAAGAAAAACAAACCAAGTGAGCCCTGGGATGGTCCTAGCTTTCCGCCTAGAGGCACCGTTTGGATGGAGCTGCGGGGGAGGGAAACCTGAGCACAGAGACTCTAACCTATTTCACTCCAGGAGCACACCCTTTTTAAACATCTCCTCCTCTACGTGACAAAACGATTTTCAGCAACACTCATGGAATAATCAGCAACAGTCATGACTTGATTTAGTCTCTGGTTTTAAAACAAACATGAACAATCCAAAAAGGAGAATAAATATCACTTTACAAAATATCATTCAAATTCAGTAAAATCATCCAGGTGTAAACTATAATTTACACATAACAAACATAAACATTACACCTCACATTTCCCACTTTTTCACTATTTTCCATTTTAAACACACATTAAAACTCTGAAGTAGTCATTTAGATAACATTTAATAACTCGAGTTTTTTTATGTTTACAACCACTGTGTTATCATTGTTTACACCGAATCTATTGTTAAAACACTGGAGTTTCTGGCGCGACCAGAGATGAAAACACTAACTGCACTTGAAGCCAGTTCAAATGATTCTGAACTGTTATAAATGTATTCTCAAAATGAGCAAGTGCGGCTGTTTACCAAAACTAAGAAATAAAAGTGTACAAAGTTTATATACGTATTATTAAAACTCAGAGTAACCTCGGCAATTACTCAGAATGTAGGCGTATAAGCATGCTTGTTTTCTTCCCCTGGCAGGAGTAGGTATTTAGAAACATGGTGATAAAAGAAGATAGACTTTGGGTCACTGTTTTAAAATTATCTTTGGACAAATACTCCTAAATTTTCAGCACCTAAGTTGGATTGGTCCTCCTACCCCACCCTTGGCACTCCACTGGCTGGGAGAGGCTGAGAGTCTAGAATTTGTGGGGCAGAGAAGGAGCTATGCAGAAAAAAGCTCCAGAAATCTGCCTGGCACTTGAGTCTGGCCAAATATCCTACGGACAAACAGAGTGTGTTGACAAACATGGCCACAGGCCATCTGTACCTGTAAGTTCTTTTCCCACGGGTTTGGATTCTGACTACTGAGAGTGGAGACCTCACTGAATACCTACGTTATTAAATAGACACCTGAAAGGCCATACCTCAGAAAAAGGGCTAAATCAGTCACGGAGTAAAAGCTATTCTAGAACTATCCTAACAAAGCTCATAAACCAGCCTGAAAATATCAAGCTGATTTGCAAGTAAATTTAGAACCTGCCAGAAGAAATCTCAATACTCTTTAAAAGAAAACATCAAAACCCTGCCACTTGGCCATCATAATGGTCGTAATTCTGATGGGCAGAATTTCTAGGAATAACCCCCAAGATTACATACCCTGAATATATGAAAGTGATGAGCTATAACTCCTGTGATTGTTATATTATCCAGGTGGGCCTAATCTACCCACGTGAGCACAGAACTTTCTCGAATGAGTAGTAAAAGAGGAGGTTGAAGAGGCTCAAAGCCAAAGAAGAATCTGACATACCATTGTTGCTTGAAGATGCAGAGGATCACATGAAAAGGAATATGGGCATCCACCAGGGCCAGAGAGTAGATCCTGGCCAACAGCTTGTAAGAAAATGAGTACCTCAAACCTACAGCCACAAGGAACTGGATTCTATTAACAACCCAAGTGAGCTTGGAAGTAGATTCTTCCCATGAACTTCCAGGTAAGAGCCCATCCCAACCAACACCTTGATTTGGACCTCCTGAGACCCTAACAAAAACAATGAGTCCACCATGCTGCTGACCTTCATAAGTGAAATGAAAATGGGTGTTGTTTTCAGTTGTTAAGATTGTAGCAGTTTGTTATGCAGCAATAGAAATCTAATATAATAATACTCAGAATCCAATCAAAACATTACTATACATGCTAAGAAGCAGGAAAATGTGACCAATAAGCAGGAGAAAAATTAGACTATGGAAACAGAACTAGAAATAACATAGACAATAGAATTAGTTGACAAGAACTTTTAAGTATGCTCTAGTATTTAAAGGAAGGCATAGACATAGTAAAGACAGGAATGGAAAGTATTTTAAAAAAACCCAGTGGAACTTCTAGAGATGAAAAACATAATGTCTGAAGTTAATAATTCATGGACTGGGATCAATGTCACATTAAATATTTCAGAAGAAAACTTCTGTGAATGTAAAGACACAGGAATAGAAATTCTCCAAACTAAATCTGAGAGAAAAAGAAATGAACAGAGGAATGGAAAGAGCATCAGTGACTTGTGGGGCAATATCAAGTGGTCTAACATATGCATAATTGGAGTACCAGAAGGTTGAGGAAGAAGAAAAAAAACATTCAAAAGAATGATGGCCAAACATTGTGCAAATCTGATGAAAACTAAAATTCTACAGATCCAAGAAGCTCAATGAACTCTAAGTAAGATAATGAAGCATGCTACAAAAAACAACATGGTAATCAAATTGCTGAAAACTAGCAATAAAGACTGTATCTTAAAAGCAGAGAAAAAGACATATTTGTTCAGAGAAAAAAAATATATAAAAACTACCACTGACTTCTCATCAGACACCATGGGAGCCAGTTAGAAGTACAATGTTAACGTGTGGAAATATATATATTTCAAAAACAAAAGAAAATAGAAACATTTTCAGATAAACAGAAACTGAGAAAAATTTGTGGCCAGCAGACATGAAATTTAAGGAAGTTCCTTAGGCTTATGGTAAATAATATGAAATGGAAAACTGGATCTACAAAAAGGAAAGAAAAGTACTGGAAATAAAGGTAGAAAAGGGGGATAGCGGGAAACACATGACAAATGAGAGAAACAGGAAATGTGAAGATGTAGACTTAGACCCAACCATGCAAATAATTACATTAAATGTAAATATGCTAAACATTAATTAAAAATCAGGATTGCCAGAAAAGATGAAAAAGCAGACTCAACTATATGCTCTCCTCAGGAAATTCACTTTAGATATAAAGACACAGATAGGTTAATAGTAAAAGAATAAAAAATGATAATCACAGCAAAGACAGAATAGCCACATCAGTATCACTGCCGAACAAAAAATACTGGTGGAGATAATAAGAGATATTTCATAACTATAGCAGGGTCAATTAATCAAGAAGACATAATAATTCTAAATGTATATGTACCTAATAACAGAGCTTAAAAATACATGAAGCAAAACATCGAAAGAACTAAAAGGAGAAACAGACAAATCCATTATCATAGCTAGTTATTTTTAACATTTCTTTCTCAGTAAATGAGAGAACACAGAGACAGGAAATCAGTAAAAATAATATCACCAACACCATCACCAACTTGACCTAACTGACATTTATAGAGCCCCACTCCTGACACCCAGAGTATATTCATTTCATTCAAGGGCTCATGGAACATTTACCAAGATAGATGCTGGGACCAAGAAATAAAAAATAAAATAAAATAAAATAAAATAAAATAAAATAAAAGTACCATACATTTAAAAAGATTGAAATTGAATAATGGAATCAAATTAGAGATCAATAACCAAAAAAAACTAGGAAGAGTTTCAAATATTTGGAAATTAAACAGTACCTTTCATAATAACCCATGGGTCAAAGAAGAAAATTCAAGAAAAATTAGAAAGTATTTGGAATTAAATGACAGTGAAAATCCAACATATCAAAATTGTGGCATGCAGTTAAAGCAGTCCTTAGATGGAAATAATGTAGTTTTAAATGCTGACATTTGAAAAGACTAAAATCAACGATCAAAACATCTACCTTAAGAAGACAGAAAAAGAGCAAGTCAACTAAAATAACTACAAGAGATAACATATAACAATGGCAAAAGTCAATTAACTGGAAAATGAACAAATCATAGAGAAAACAAATGAAACCAAAAGATGCCTCTTTAAAAAAATTAATAAAGTTGATAGCCCTGAGCTAGACTGATGGGGGAGGGGAGAAGAAAACCCGCAAATCACCTATATTACAACTGAAAGTTAGAGCCTAGAGTCATTAAAAATATCATAAGGAAATAGTATACGTAATATGTGCTAATAATTTTGAACTTAGATGAAATGGAAAATATTCTTTTACATTTTATTTCTTGAAAAAAAAGAGAGAGAGAGAAAGAGCGAGTGCAAGTGTGAGACGTGAAGCAAGTATGGCAATATGTCAAAATCTGTTAAATTTTGCTGGCAGGTACCTGGATGTTTGCTATAATATTTTCTGTATGCTTGCAATGTTTTATAACTAAAATAGCAAGTGAATTGAAAGAAAATTACTTCCCAGGATCATTCAATCAACAAATAATTATTGATCATCTACTATGTGATAGGTATTGGAGCAGGGTCCTGGGAATATAGCAGCCAATAAGACAGACAGGTTTTTGCCCAAATGGAGAGCAGGGTGGTGGGGGAGACAGAACAAGATCTCTCTCTCTCTCATATACATATATATGTAAGCTCTGTTATTATGTATGTATACACTTAGAATTATTATGTCTTCTTGATTAATTGACCCTGTTATAAATATGAAATATATCACACACACACACATACAGACACACACACACGCATATATATATATATATGCAAGTGCTATGTAAGAAATGAATGCATGGTAACATATTTCCTAGAGGAAAGGGTTGAAGGTTTGCTTTAAATAGGGAGGGTTGGGGACCTAGGGAATATGAAATACGAAGGATGGGTAACAGTCATATATGCCAAGGGAATTGAATTCTAACAAGAAGGAACTATAAACGTGGGAACTCCCAGACCAGAGAGAGCTAGAAAGACTGGAACACAGAGAGGAGGAAAATGGTTTGAGATGAAGTTGAAGAGGTTAGATTTTTTTTTTTTTAAATACAGTAGGATATCATTGTAGGTTTTAGGCAGAGGAGTTGGCTTTATGGTACTTTGGTCACTGCCTAAGAAATGGATTGTAAGAAGGGAGAGCAGGAAGCTGTTGCAAAACTTCCGGTGAGAAAATATGGCTTATAGTAGGATGGTAGAGGTGGAGATAAAAAGAAGTAAAATAATTTGAGATTTTGCTAGATATGACTTGAGCTGAGTGTTTAAAGACTTGAGCTTGTCATTTTTTTTTTTTTTCATAAGAATTCCACTAAAGGCAGAATTCCACACTTCTGACATCATCATTACTACTATAATGGCTAAGTGCAGCCGCCATTCGGTGCCTTAAGTTACTAGCTTCTGGCACTTCTTCACAATCAACCACAGGGGATAGTTTGATTAATCATGATGCCCCGGCATGACCAGATTACTAACATTCCATTTCACATTGACAAGCTGCTCAGCACTGCATTTGGAGCCAAAGACACAATCAAACCACTTCCAGACCACCTGGGACCACTCCTGGTACCATTTTATTATATCAGTTGGGATTCGGTCAGGAAATCAGAAACCACAGTGATTTTAAAAGAGAGAATTTAATATAAAAAAATTGGTTAGACAGGTATAGAAGAAGAAAAAAGGCAAAAGAGGAATTCTGCAATTAAAAGGTAGTAACTTTTAAAACACATGAAGCCTCTACCATCCTTAGGGCTGAAGAAACAAAGGGATGAGACTGAGGTTATTAGAACCTAGGAGGCTGCAGGAAGGTCCTGTGGAGCTGGAACCCAGAGCCCTGGAGAGGGTGCTGGAGGCTGAAGCTGGTGTCTCTGAGGGAGGACACTGTAGGAAAATGCACGAAACTACAACTACAGATAACTGGAGTGAGGAATTATTACAGGAGTGAGCCTCATGGGAACTCCAAGAGGACAGGAAGGTACACTCGCCTCTCCCTTCTCCGGCCACCCAGTAGCTTCTGTATCTCAGGAGGACAGGACCTAAAGGGAAGCAACTGGGAAACGAGAGATGTGGTTGTCAGTCAGGTCTGGCCCCACCATGCAGAGTATAGAAGGGTGAGTTTGGAGCCCAGAGACAGTTGAAGAACCAACATGCACTGCTGTTTCCATGACCATGTTTCATGAAGCAATTTTATTCACTCTTTTTTTTTTTTTTGAGATGGAGTTTCGCTCTTGTTGCCCAGGCTGGAGTGTAATGGTGCAGTCGTGGCTCACTGCACCCTCCACCTCCTGGGTTCAAGTAATTCTCCTGCCTCAGTCTCCCAAGTAGCTGGGATTACAGGCATGCGCCACCACACCCCACTAATTTTGTATTTTTAGTAGAGACAGGGTTTCTCCATGTTGGTCAGGCTGGTCTCGAACTCCCAACCTCAGGTTATCCTCCCGCCTCGACCTCCCAAAGTGCTGGGATTACAGGCGTGAGCCACTGCGCCTAGCCTTTTATTCACTCTTGACATGCATCTTCATATAAACGTTTTCATGATCACCAGAGCCACTTTTTGAGACACAAACTTTTCCAGGGCACATCTAGAAAAGGTATCTGGAATACAGGACTTTGATTCCATGCTTAGTACTGACGGTAGAAATTTTTACCTAAAGCCATTTAGTAGCCATTTGCATAACATTATAATAGGTGTGTTTTTTCATTCAACCTGAGATGCACGTTTGTGATCTCTAATTAATATATAACCACTTATTGTATTGATATGACTGGTCTGTTAACTGTACCCTAAAAGTGTATAAAAACCTGTGAAAATGTAAGCATTTATTTTTATGACTGACTTTATAAGTTTTAATTTTCCATCAGAATTTTTAACTTTGTGGTTTAACATTATTAGCTGATTGGAGAAATAATATTTGTTATTTTCACCCTCAATTTATGAAGGTGAAACAAGCTTCACTGGACTTTTTTCATGAGAAAATAATTTTCTGAGTATGACGGGTAGAAACCAAATGGTGACATGGAAGTGATTCTGAAGAAACCAAGTCCCAAAGAGTTCATATTGCTTTTCCCCAGAACTATGATCCATAACATGCTGAGTTGAGTTTAAAGCTGTAATTGATGTTGACATGCTAAAAACATAGCGTTTGGTTTTTTGTATGTACTGGCTATGAAGCAATGAAACCATCAGAACTTATGGGGTGTTTACTTACAAAAATTCAGTTAAAAACCACAAGAATTTTTTGAAAGAAAGAATATTGGATTAAATAGCTTATGAAGCAGATGTTCAATATTTTACATATAAACATCAGGGCTTTATGGGCTTAATAAGAAGCAGTTCAGCTTGCCAAAATTAAGATCCATATACAGTTGGGGAGATATTAGTGAAAAGACTGTATCCAAGACATTTACTTGGAAATATTGGGTGAATGTGCAGCAAAGAAGGTGGCTCAAGCACTACTTTTCAGTGCCACCACAGCTCAGCATATCCAGGCACCGGCTAACGATATGGAAGGCTAACCCACGGAGCAGTTAAAGCTGGCAACATATTTTTCATTGCAGCATGATAATTGCACTCACATTCCTGTTTATGTGCAATTGGAACATGATGGTGATATGAAGGAAGAGTTCTTCAATTTTGTTGCTGACATACATAACTAAGTCTGAACTGTATAAAACTATGAAAGATTATATTGTCAACAAATGTGGTTTGGAGTTTAAATTGTGTGTAGGGTATGTTCTGACAGTGCAGGAAATATTCTGGAGGAGTTATCCTGATTAAGGAGCTTGTACCAGAATGTAAATCTATGTTTTGTTTCTCTCATGAGAAAGTCCTGCTATGAAAAGAAATGTTGGTGGAACTAAACAGTGGGCTTAATGTTGTACGAAAAATTGTGAATTAGGTAAAGGCTAGTGTGTCAAATCTTAGATTATTCTCTTGTGTTGTATGGTACTATGGAAGCAGATTATAACCAGCTGTTGCTGCCTGCTGGGGTATGATGACCAATAGGCTGTGTTTGAGAAAGTTTGAACTACAGAACAACTCTTAATGTTTCTGCAAAAGAAGAAGACAATTTGGCCCCAACTTGTTGAAGATATGAATTGGACAAAGAGGACTGTTTATGCATCTGATATCCTCAGCATCTTAATATTTCCATTCAAAGGATTAATGCAACACGTTTTTCAATGACAGGTAGAATCGAATGGCAAAAATGAAAGTTCAAAGCTTGGAAGAACAGTTTCTACAGGTTGCTATGAAACATGTTCCAAAATGTAACAATTTTAAATGACATAGTGATGACTCTGATATTGCACATCAATGAAGTGCAAACACCAAACACCTTAAATTTGATAAAGCATTTTGAATTTTATTTTCCATCAAAAGAAGATCTATGCCTAAAAAATTCATGGCTCTAGGATCCATTTATTTTGCCAAAAGATAATTATATTGAATTATAATTTACAGGATATATTGCTGGCACTCATGTCTGTTGAGGGATTGAAAGCATAGTGGCACTGGCTCCATCTTAGATAAAATGTTTAAATGAATAAACTGAGCTCACCGAAAATTGCTCTAAAATCTCTCCCTCCATTCCATTCTGTGAGACTGGTTTCTTTTGTATTATTATTAAAATAAAGCATGGAAACTATTTAGATATACCTTATTCCCTACAAGTAGTCTTATTGGCAGTTTTACCTAGATTAGGTAAAGTATCAAGTAGGAAGCAATCCAATTTGTCACGTTAAAAACTTTAAATATTGATCCACATTGTGTTCAAAGTGTACAAACACATTTAATATGGGAATTCCATTTTCCCTTAAAATGAAGAAAACTTTCAAGTGCAATAGCCTATCTATTAACTGCCTACACACATACCTTCAACGAACAAACATGAACAATTTTTGTATCTTTTTCCTATACCCTAGTAATATTTATTGCAATATAATTTCCTGTTTGCTAAAAATTACAACTTTTATTTTATATGTCTCTTTTAAAAAATTTCATTTTTCTAGTAATTCACTTTTATTAAGTTTTACAAAGTATCGGTTTGCAACAGACTGGAAAGTTATAAAAAGTGGTCCTTTTCCACAGAGAGTTTAAGAAACACTGCCTTATAGGATGTAATATAAAGCGAGCCTTTCCTTCAATACATATCCCTTTGAAAAGCATTAGTTAGCTTATAAAGTACCTCCTACCACCAGACATGCTTTCAGTTACTTTATTTTGTACAATACTAGTTGAGCCTAAAACAACCTCAATCAATGCCAGGTTTTGATGCTTACAGAAGTCACCTAATGAAATTGGCAAAAAAATTTAACAGATCTAGTTCTCATGCTTAGTGTTATACACTCATAATTGCAAATAGTGGCTATGGTTGTAAACAAACTTTTAAAAATCATTTAAAAAGCAACACAGTGAGTGGTTACATATTGGAGGTCACAAACATACATCACAGGTGAAATGGAAAAAAGAAAAAACTCCATACCTATCATAGGTGAGATGAGAAGGCCCCTCCTGATGTACACTTTACAAGGATCATTGCTGGATTTATTTACTGGGTGGAGAAGAGACCTGAAGTAGATTGTTGGGGGCAAAGGCAGAATCCTGGAGCTGGGTAAGAGGCCGAGATGGTGGTGGAGGTTTGCACTGGGTGACAGAGTGGAAGTGCTGCGAGGTGGTCAGAGTTGAAATTTGTTGACAGCTTGGCTGTGGAGGGTAAGAAAAAGAAAGGAACTTGGGATGACTTCCAGGTTTCTGGCATAAGCAATACAAAGGATGGAGTTACCATTAATTAAGATGGCAGAAAACCATGGGAAAAGCAGGTTTTGGGGAAAAGATTAGGAGTCTGGTTTTGAACATGGTGATGTCTATCTCACATCCATGCATGGAGTTTAGAGTAGAATACTCACAGAAAAGATTAAAAAATTTCAATGTCACTAATAGGGACTGGTGAAATTATGGCACATTGATATGACTGCTGAAAGAATAGGAGTTACAAAGAATGTGGTATCACTACAATAATATGAAATTTTGTCTACATGAAAAAGCAAGTTGCTGAATGGTATAACAGCATTTTAATTAGATATCTCTATATAATCTATGTATGTGCATGCATATATTAGTTTATATACTCAGAAAAATTTGGATCTATAGACACTGAATAATTTAGCAGTATTTATCTGGAGAATGAGAATGGTGAAGGGAAGAATGGAAGGAAAAAATTGTACTTTCTTTCTAAATTATTGTTAGAAGTTTTAAAGAAAGAGCATGTGTTACAAGGTAGTAAAAACTAACAAAGATCGAAAGGATTGAAACCTTTCAAAAAGTGTTTGAAATGATGCTTGCTTCATATGTAAGCAAACTTTCTCAAACACAAGCACATTTTGTTAAAGTTGTTCTTTGAAATGAAGCAGTATTTTTTGATTACAGCTTTCGTCTGAGGCAGCAAGTGGTCTAAGATACGGAGTGGGTGGCGGTGAAGAGTAGGAGAGAAAGAAGGCATGCAGAAAGGGAATGGCAGAAACAAGGCAAGGGACAGGCATAACTTAGAGATCTAAAATCCAAGCTAGGGGCTGAGCGTGGTAGCTCACACCTGTAATCCCAGCACTTTGGGAGGCTGAGGTGGGTGGATCATTTGAGGTCAGGAGTTTGAGACCAGCCTGGCCAACATGGTGAAACCCCATCTCTACTAAAAATATAAAAATTAGCCAGGCATGGTGACTGGCACCTGTAATCCCAGCTACTTGGGAGGCTGAGGCAAGAGAATCACTTCAATCCAGGAGGCAGAGGTTGCAATGAGCCGAGATCACACCACTGCACTCCAGCACTCCAGCAGGGGCAACAGAGCAAGACCCCATTTCAAAAAACAAACAAACAAACAAAAAACCAAACTCAAGCTAGGGGCAGTACAGGATCTCTAGCCATGGTTTTGCTTGGCTAGCACAGTGTTTTTAAATTTTTAAATGTGGATGTCTTTAGGCAACTTGGGAGCTCTCCAGTTTGCCATAAGCCCTACCGCTCCTCATGATTTCGCATGAAGCCTAGGTTACACATGTATGTTTCTGTAGGCAATGACTCTTCCGGCCCCGCAGACACTGAATTCTTACTCTGGGCTTGGCACTATACAGATGTTCCCTGACTTAGCATTGTAAGTTGTAAATACCGTAAGTTGAAAATGCATTTAATCCACCGAACCTACTGAACATCATAGTTTAGCCTAGCCTACTTAAATGTGCTTAGAACACTTACATTAGCCTACAGTTGGGCAAAATCATTTAACACAAAGTCTATTTTATAATAAAGTGTTGAATCTCATGTACTTTATTGAATACTGTACTGAAAATGAGAAACAGAAAGGTTGTATGGGTACTCAAAGTACGGTTTCTACTCAATGCCTATCTCTTCAACACCACTGTAATGCTGAACCGTCCTAAAAGTCAGGGACCATTTGTATGAAATTCTGCCTTACACTGTCTTGGTCGCATAGGTAATGCCAGAAGATTGAGAGCATTAACAGAATTTTCCCCACAACATTTTCATGTCTCACCTATCTCCCTTTGAGTCATATCCATTTTCTTACACAACAATAAAAATTAAAGGTTACCGTATCATTTTTAAAGTTCCTACTTATGTTGCAAACAATGTGAAACATGCAAATCATCAGGTAATGGAATCTTGACTTTTTATTTAATTTTGGCAATTCTTTCTTCTCCGGGAGGGACAACTGTTTTCCCTATTTAAGTACAGAGTAGCACATAAAGGTCATGTGATGAATATTGTTATTAAAGTAACTGTGGCAGGAACAGATGGAATGAAATGATAGGATCTTTGGAATCTGTGACTGTGCAAAAAGTAGGTACTTCTGACTAACACAGTCTGAAGGTTAGGAAAAGAAATGCTAGCAGGTAAAGCCAAAATAAAGTCACAAATTCAGCACATCTTTTGGCTGGCATCTTTTCATATATTGAATAACATCCACTCTAAGATTTCCTGAAATGACTGTTCACATAATTATTTGTTGGATGAATGATGAATAAATAAACAAAGGAATGTTCTATATGTGACATTTCTTTATTTCAATGAAAAGAGAGCCTTAAATAGTTCTGGCTGAATTCTTTCAGTGTCAGGATCCAGTATCGCCCCTAGGCTGGTGTGTGGCTCTCAAGTTCTCAGTATGGAACATGAAACTAAGAGAAGCTTTACTACAAGATATGAAAGGGAAAAGGCTATAATGTTTAATCAAATGTATCTAGAGAAAAAATTTTGAAAATGTTATTTTCAATAATCATGGAACATCCATTGTCTTTTAAGGTTTCTTTCTCAGAACTGCAGAAATCATTTAGTCTAGGAGAACACTGTGTGGCTTAAATTTATTTTCTTTCTTTCTAGACTCTCTGCCAAGAACTACAAAGCAAAATGAAATGATGGTGTGGGGAGACAGTTGCTAAGTAATCTCTTTGTTGTATTTCTAATAAGATAGCTACACCATTTCTGTTGCTAACATATAGCCGTATTAGTTCTGAAATAAGCTATTATGGTTTTTTCCCCCTCGGTGGATTCCAGTTGCAATAAGTAATACATCATTTATAATTGGAAATGTGTATCCCTTAAAAAAAAAAGTTTGTGGCCGGGTGTGGTGGCTCACGCCTGTAATCCCAGCACTTTGGGAGACCGAGGCAGGCGGATCACAAGGTCAGGAGATAGAGACCATCCTGGCTAACACGGCGAAATCCCATCTCTATAAAAATACAGAAATTAGCCGGGCGAGGCGGTGGGCGCCTGTAGTCCCAGCTACTCGGGAGGCTGAGGCAGGAGAATGGCGTGAACCCGGGAGGCGGAGCTTGCAGTGAGCTGAGATCCGGCCACTGCACTCCAGCCTGGGCGACAGAGCGAGACTCCGTCTCAATTAAAAAAGAAAAGAAAAGAGAAGAAAAATAAAGCTCTTTTTTGCTTACACTTTTAAAGACTTGTGAGTCTACTGCTTGAATTTGCAACCGGCAATTGGATCTGCATATGTAATTTGATACTGACTGAGCGCCTTCTCCAGGCAGCGCACTAGGAGTGCAAGGAATTAGAAGGGAAGCCGCCTCCGGCAGAACTCTGCGGAAGACGACGTTTGCGGGAAGGAGGCTTGGAGAGCTTTTCGGCAAAGTAGGAAGGTGTATGGATGTTAGGGCAAAGAGCGTGTTTAGGTGGGTTCAACAGTGCCCAATACTGCAAGGACTGAAGTACTGACGGGTAGCAACAAAGAGGTTCCTGTTGAACCTGGTCAGGGCAGTTTCAGCAGAGTTACCGGGGCAGAAATAAAATCACAGTGGACTGAAAGAGATTTGGATATGAGAAGTAGAGAAATGACTGCAGCTTAATGCAGAGCTTCAGACAGAGAAGATAATTGATGCAGTCAGGTGCAGAGGAAGTAGAAAAGGGCAGAATCCAAAGCTATGGTGGAAGGATTTGTCTGGGGCTGGGGGATAGGGGAAATAGTACCCCCGCCATTGTGACCAGAATGAAGCGGTCAGTGGTTAGTGCTGAAGAAAGTTCGCCATCACCCTCCATCACCCTCATCCTTACCAACAGTGTATAGTAACTGCAGAGGGAAGCAGAAAGTAAAAGACATTATGCTTTGATGACTTCTATTTTCTTGGAGAAATAGGAGGCAAGGCCATTTGCTGAGAGTGACAGGGAAAATGGGGCAGGAGCCTGAGAAAAGTGGTAAAGGTTTGAAAGTGCTTCTGTGGAAACCAGAAAAAGCTGCCTGAGAGAACACAGCAGGATGCCTGGAGGCAGAGGCCCAGCATGTTTACACTGCTGATACAGGCTGAGGTCCTTTATCTGAAATGCCTGGGACCAGAAGAGTTTCAGCTTTCTGATTTTTTTCAGATTTTGGAATATTTGCATATATGTAATGAGATATCTTGGGATGGCACTCAAATATAAAGATAACATTCATTGCTATTTTATAAACATACGTATAGCCTAAAGGTACTTTTATATAATATTTTCAGTAATTTTGTTTATGAAACAAAGTTTTGACTGCAACCAGTCACATGAGGTCAGATGTGGAATTTTCCATTTGTGGCATCACATCAGCTCTTATAAAGTTTCAGATTTTGGAGCATTTTGGATTTCAGATTAGGGATGCTCAACGTGTGTGTGTGTGTGTGTGTGTGTGTGTGTATATACACATTTTTTTTTTGAGACGTTGTCTCACCCTGTTGCCTAGGCTGGAGTGCAGTGGCGTGATCTCGGCTCACTGCAACCTCCACTTCCCGGGTTCAAGCAATTCTCTCACCTCAGCCTCCCAAGCAGCTGGGATTACAGGTGCCCACCACTATGCCCAGCTAATTT
>NW_012101410.1:4473766-4480129 GCF_000951045.1 Mandrillus leucophaeus
CGGGCACCTGTAGTCCCAGCTACTTGGGAGGCTGAGGCAGGAGAATGGCATGAACCCGGGAGGCGGAGCTTGCAGTGAGCCAAGATCGTGCCCCACTCCAGCCTGGGCAATAGAGCGAGACTCCGTCTCAAAAAACAAAACAAAACAAAACAAAAACAAACAACAACAAAAAAAGAAAAGTCTCTGTGAATAAAAAAGGATCATAAACCCATGCTGGTCGTGATGTGTGAGACTATGGCCATTGTGAGATTGGAGGTAGGGGCAGGTGCTGAAAAGACATGGGGTCTGAGGTTTCTACATCTGCAAAGGAAAAATAATATGAATGCTGAGCATGACCCCACATAAATCAGGGGTGGGGTGGGGAGCTGTGGGGGTGATAACAGTTTCATTTTTTTTCAGTGAGGATCAAGGCCCAAAATTACCTATGACTAGAGATGAAGATAAGACACCTATATATAACTAGCCTCTGGGTCTGCATTTCACATGGGCATAGAAATCACTTTCCTGCAGTAGGATTCCCAAGCTATGCCTAACTTATGGATTGTTTCAGAGTTGAGGAATTCATAGGCCTGGGGTTCAGACAATTCCCAAAGAGAACCTTTATCGGGCAAATCTGTAGGGAAGTTAAGCTCTTAATTAAAGAAAATTACAAAATATAAAAGGATATGCACCATGATTAAAAGCAGTCCAATGAATGGGGCAATTCATATCCGAGGAAATATGTACTACAGAACACTCTGAATAAAGACTTTAAACATCCTCAGTCATACTAGAGATGACTAGCAAGATCGTAAAATCTGAAAGTTGTAAAATAAAAAGAGGTAGAAATGAAAAGGAACCAGCTGAAAGTCTTAGAATGAAAAAATGTATAATTAGCAGGATTGACAGAGCTGAAAAGAGATTTAACGAACTGGAAGGTAGAACTGTGGAAATCTGCAGTACAGAGAGATAAAAAGGAAAAAAAAAAACAACAAAAAAAAACCTTGAAAGGACAGTCAAAAAGACACAGAAGACACAAAAGAAAGTGCTAACATTAAACTAAAAGAAATTTCAGAAGGAGAGAAAATATTTAATGCTACAAATATAGATTAAGGGAGAAAAATAACAGGATTTCACATATGTAGAAAAATATTCAAATTAACCTAACAGCTATTTATAGTGGAAAAATTGAGCAGATTGGGAATACGAAAGCATTTTGCTTCCACCAAAATCCTACAGCAACATCATAGTAAATGGTGAGACTTTAGAAGCATTTCTTTAAAAAGGCTTAAAAGCACATAAGGATGTCCACTATCATTTCTACTACCCAACATTATATCAGAGATCCTGACTCATAAAAAATAGTTATTTCAATGTGGTATTTTAGCGATGATGTGTTTTCCTGGTAAGGATCCAGGGGATAGCTAACGAAGCAGGCAGCAAAGGTAACACAGATAAATTCACTAGAACTGATGATGTGAAAGAACTGAAAATCTAAAGGACTGAGTAGTTTCGATGATGGCAGGGCTTTGAGTTTTAGGGGAGGCTATATGTGACACAGGTGACTATGAGGTTAGTGGATGACAGTGTTATGGACAGAGGACAAATCAGTCAGATAGCAAGATGATCAAAAGAGTAGGGTCTACAACAGGGTGGGAAACGATGGACTCCAAACAGCATTGTGCTTCTGGAGCAGGATTCTCTCAACTGGGAAAAGCTCTCAGGGAAGAGTCAAATTTCAGTTAAGGCAAGAAGGCAGGTACAATGTTCTACCATCCAGTTAAGGAGGTGGGTGTGTTTACTATGAAAAAAGGATTCCAGGGACGGTTTTAGAAAGTTTGAGAGAGGAGAAGGGTGGAGGCTGAGTCAGAACAGATAAAGAGCAAAGTAGAATGGGGATGGGACAACCAGAGAGAATGGAGGGGCTTCTTTTTATAACAGAGTGGTCAGACTGTGAGCCTGGGGCATTAGCTGGTGTTGAGGATGGAGGTCTCTCTGTTAGTCTGCCACAGCCTACATACTTACAGGAGGATCCATTAGATGTGTTAAGAAATGGAACATGAGGCCTCTTTGGGGTCACGATGGGAAGAATAAAAACAAGAGGGAAACAAGTGAGGTGGTTTGGCTGGCAGCTTGTATTAGTCACTTCTCACACAGGTATAAAGAAATACCTGAGAATGGGTGATCTATAAAGAAAACAGGTTTAATTGGCTTACGGTTCCACAGCCTGTACAAGAAACATGGCGGCTTCTGCTTATGGGGAGGCCTCAGGAAACTTACAATCATGGTGGAAGGCAACGGGGGAGCCAGAACTTTACATGGCCAGAGCAGGGGGAAGAGAGAGGAAGTGGGGAGGTGCTTCATATTCTTTAACAACCAGATCTCATGAGAACTCACTCACTGTACAGTACCAAGGGGGGATGGTGCTAAATCATTAGAAACTGCCCCCATGATCCATCACCTCCTACCAGGCCCCACCTCCAACATTGGGGATTACAACTGGATATGAGATTTGGGTGGGATATGAGATTTGGGCAGACCCAAACTCTATCACAGCTCAAATGGCCTGGTTGAGTCAAAAAGGCAACAAAGTCAAGTCTGACCTCCAGATGAGATCCGCTAGGCATTCCCCACAGATTTTCCACTTAAAAGAGCTCTTGTACTATACGGTAGTCTATGCTTACACATATTCACCACAAGTATATTCAAATTTCTCAATATTAGAAATCTAGAAAATATGACATTAAAGCATGTTTCTAGAACAAACACTCCTGTCTTAAATACAATAAATATTTAGTAAAGGGCTATAAACTTGGAATCTAGAAGTATTTTATAGACTAGGCTTATACTGAAGATACTTGAGATATTTTATTTTACAATTGCAATGAAGAAATTGTTTTGTACTTTGCATAATTAACCTTAGAGAAATAGATTTTGGACATCACTTAACTATCCCCCAAAAGCAATAATCTCCATTACATTTGCCTTATCATTTCCTCTGATGCAGAACACAGCACGTTCAAGTCTTAGGAGGCATCTCTTTCAGTAATGACCATTGAGGAACAAATATCAAAACAAGCAAGGATTGGCATCTGTTGGCCTATGAATCTGGAATGTTAATTATGTAAGACAAACATGATGTATTCAAGAAAATAGTACCCATTCATCTGCTTTTTTCAAAATGGAAAAGCACTACATTTAATTTGTGGTTCTCTGCATTTTAAATAGGCAACTCAATGAAGCAATAAATGTGTTCATAATGAATAGATTTTTCTACATAGGGATCTCTTAATGGCAGTGGTGTAACTGAAGATTGAACCCGGTGAACATAAAAGTAAACAACAGAAACACATAAGAATAATTTGAATTGGTCAGAAAATGATGTTTTGGTTAAAAAGAATATTATTGTTGAGAATAAATTTTAGGTTGTGATATAAATGCATCATTGCGTAAAAAGATGAGACTGCTGTAATTAAGTTACCAATATCTAAAGTAAGCTACAGCTCCCTGTATACACCTGTCTCCTCACAAAACTGCCATGCTTGGGCACTCTGGGGAGCCCCTCTGGCCTTCCAGTCTCCCGTGTCTTCTTCCTCACACTGCCTTGTGCTTTTTCTCCTTTAATCTAAATTCTCACTACTTTCTTCCTCTTAAACCTTTCCACTGAGCACCATGGAATTTCTATTTCCTAAACTATCGTACATCCTCAGCTTCCTCGCTAATGTTCATTTCATCTCATGCCTTGATTGGAACTTGGTTCTTTGTTGGAGACTTGGCATCTCTCCACATTTTCCCCAGTCCTTTCACTGCTTGACTCTTCTGGAAACCCCATTCTAATGATTTCCCCTTCTCTCTTATATCTTCAGCTTTCTCTCTCTACTGCCTCCTTCCCATTGAGTGAAAGTAATCTCAACCTCCCCCTCTTCCCATCCTTTCTTTTCCCGCTACCGCCTTCATCTCCCTTCCCCCTCAACTACTCTCTTCTTCCCCCCCACCCCCCGCCCCATCTGCTATCCTCTCTCCCGCACTCTTTAACCTACTGGAACGTGCCATTCTACTGATATTGTTCTGGAAGCAATCAATGACTCAACAACTACCACCTTGTTACTGAGTCAAAAAGACCCTCTTAATCCTCCTTGTACTGACTTCTTGGCAGTACTCGTCATTGCTGACCCCGACCCCTCCTTCTTCTTGACTCTACTCCCCTTGCCTCAATGCCCACATAGTCTGGATTCTGTTACTTCTCTGGGCACTGTTTACTGTTTTCCAGTGACAGTTGCACACTCTCCTTTCTTTGATTATCCCTTAGATGTTGGTACCCCCAAGGTTGTCTCCTTAGGCAGTCTTCTCTTCTTATTCCAACCCTCTGAAGGTTCTCACTCAGCCCATGGCTTCAGTTACAGTTTGTGTGTTGACAGCTCTCTCCTCTGTGCCTCTAGTCCAGATGCTTTTCCTGAGCTTCAGAACAATGCATCCGAGAGATGACCAGGCAGCTCCTCCTGGATACCCTACAGGAACTCAAGTCGGATTCCTCCTCGTCCTCTCTAAACCTGCACTGCCTATGTTCTCTCTGTTGGTGAACATCATGACTCCCAGGTGCTGAACCTGAAACTAGATTCAGCCTTGATGCCTATCCTTCCCTCTCTAGCCACACCCAACCATTTACCTAGTTCTGTAAACTTCTCCACACACCTCTCTCTGAAGTGTATGCATGTCTCTCCAACAATTCAGCCACATCCTAGTTCAGGTTCCATCAGCTCTCTGATTGCCACAATGACCCCTACTGAGTATCCCTTGCCTCTAGACATTCATTCCCTATGGCCAGAGGGATCTGTCTAAAATGTAATCTGGGCCGGGCGTGGTGGCTCATGCCTGTAATCCCAGCACTTTGGGAGGCTGAGGCAAGTGGATCATCTGAGTTCCGGAGTTTGAGACCAGTCTAGCCGACATGGTGAAACCTCTTCTCTACTAAAAATGCAAAAATTAGCCAAGCGTGGAATCCCAGCTACTTAAGAGGCTGAGGTGAGAGAATCACTTGAACCCGGGAGGTGGAGGCTGCAGTGAGCTGAGATCATGCCACTGCACTCTAGCCTGGGCAACAGAGTGACACACTGTCTCAAAAAATAAATTAATATAATATAATATAATATAATATAATATAATATAATATAATATAATATAATATAATATAATATAATATAATATAATATGATATAATATAATATAAATCTGATGTCCCTCTCCTGTCTTAAAACCCTCCAGAATCTTCCAGTTCCCCTTGGAGGAGGTCCTGCCTCCTGAATTCGCACAGCCCTTCGTGATGTGGCTGCTGTCCTCTAGTTCAGCTTCTGTCACACCATCACCCTTTACCCTGTACTCAGTTTACACTCCTCTTATTTCTGCAGTGGAACCATGATCTCTTCCACGGGGCTCTCTGCACATGATTTTCCATATACCCAGAGGACCCTGTTTTTGCCTGGATAACTCTTATTCATCCTTTAAGAATAAGCAGAGAGACATTAATTCATCCTGGAAGTTTCTAAACAGGGTCAGGTGCTCCCATATCACCCTGTGCTTTTCCTATCACAGTACTGACCACACTTTATGGGACTTATCTCTTCAGCTGTAGATGACTTAGCTCCATGGGCAAGGTCCACTCCTGTCTAGTACACAATGCTATCTCTGCACCAGCCCAAGCCGACTATATATTCTCTATGTACCAGAACGGTGGTTCTCAAACTTTTTGGCTTCAGGATTCCTTTATACTTTAAAAACTGAGAACTCTGAAAACTTCTGTTCATGTAGGTTATATCAATCGATATTTATATACTAGAAATGAATATTAAAATGGAGAAAAATTTTAAATATTAATTCATTTTAAAATAAGTTATTTGTATTTTAACATAAACATGTTTTTATGAAAATTCATTTCGCAAAACAAAAGTAACAAGAATATCATGATTTTACACTTTTGTAAGTCTTTTACGTGTGTTGCCTAATAAATTATAGCTAGATTCTCTTCCGCTTCTGAATTTCCTTTGTAGAGATATGGCTGTAGCATATAAAGAAAAATATGGTCTTGCATAGATCCGTAGTTAAAAAGGGGAGGAGTGTTTTCATAGTCTTTTCAGATGACTGTAGATACTCTTGTGCTACACTGTAACTCAGTAACTGGTCTCTTCTTAAAGACTAGCTGCAGTGTAGAATTTGAAAACATGTCAATTAACTTTTCATACTTTATTATGTTAACATATATTGGGGTATCTTATACTTGCAATGGATCTTTTATCCAAGCAAAATTCATGATTTTGTAACATCTTACACTGGTCATCAAAAAATATTTATTCAGTGACTTAAACAGATCTTCTAAATGTTAGCACATTT
>NW_012101410.1:4480739-4494311 GCF_000951045.1 Mandrillus leucophaeus
TCATTCAAAATATTCTTAAGTGAGACTGACAATTGTTTTAAACTGTGAGGGCAAGGTGCTGACGAATACAATGACTACGACTATGGTTTTCACTACTGTCTTCAGGCTAAAATCGAATGAAATAATTCATACAATTTTACCTACCATTGTTTTTGCACCATTGATGCAAATGTCAATGATACCTTAATATTGTGAAAATACTTTTGACCTCACAGACCCCTTGCGGCCCTGGATCACATACAGAGAACTGCTGGGTGGATGAATGAATATAAGGAAGGCCATCACCACCCAGCTTAGCCGCCTGTGACAATGCTGCCTGGGGCACTGGCCCTGTATCTGAAATCCATGCTAAGCACTTTCTGCATGGCTAACACTTCCCCCAACCTTCCTCACTCTCTGCCTTCCCAGTCACTTCCTCCCAGCCACACCCCCACACTTCATCCCTGGTTTTGGCTCAACCCCTCGGTGTTAACACCTAGGCCTTAACAAAGTCCTGGTTGGAACTCAATTTCCTGGTCTCATTGTAATTCCTTCTGGGACTTGGCTTTGGGTATCAGCCCTCTGGCCTCAGGCCCTATGATCAGGAGTAAGGTAAACCCTCCTTGGTGTTGTTTCTGGAACACTATGAGGTAGACTGCCAGCGTGACTTCTAGCTCTGTATCTAGCACCGTGGGTGTGTTGGAGGAGGCAGTGAGGGGAGGGGGGGTTATAAGGATTAGGTATTTGGTATAAATTGATATCGTTTAGGAATATATCGAACATTAAAAGTAAAAAAATCTGTTTTGTTGTTTTACATTTTACATGATGAAGTGAAATATTCTTTTGCTTTTGCAAATAGGGGTTAAAAAGTCTTCATTTGGTTAATAAACAAAGCTAAAGGCCAGGCACAGTGGCTCACGCCTGTAATCCCAGCACTGTGGGAGGCTGAGATGGGCAGATCACGAGGTCAGGAGATCGAGACCATCCTGGCTAACACGGTGAAACCCCGTCTCTACTAAAAATACAAAAAATTAGCCGGGTGCGGTGGCGGGCGCCTGTAGTCCCAGCTACATGGGGGGCTGAGGCAGGAGAATGGTGTGAACCCGGGAGGCGGAGCTTGCAGTGAGCCGAGATTGCGCCACTGCACTCCAGCCTGGGCAATAGAGTGAGACTCCGTCTCAAAATAAATAAATAAATAAATAAATAAATAAACAAACAAACAAACAAACAAAGCTAAAGAAATACCTAATGTATTGCAGTTTTTAAAACGTGTGCTCATCCATTTCTCTTCCATCAGTACTCTTTGAATATGCATCATGAGTTCATCCAAGTAAATGGATCATTTAAATAGAAAAGTTAGAGTTAGGCATACCACAGGACAAGGTATCATTTTCTGAAAGTAGCTTTCAGCAAATAGCAAATTAATTTAGAAACAAATTAATATGATTTCCAAGGAGGTCTTTCCTATTGAGTTACTCACTTTATCATTATAAAAGAAATGCTTTCTTCTCCTTGCATACTTCTTATATTACTTTTCTGAGCATTCTTGAAATACGGTTTCGAACTAAGATTTCGACGTCAGCACAACAACCTCCTTGCACTTTGAACAGCCAAGCGCCATCAGTGATGTGTGTATGTGAAACAACCCGCTGGTATTTCTAAGACTCAAGAGTGGAATGAAACGGCTCTCATGCCGTTCTTCAGCTCTCTTGTAAGGAGTGCCCAGAAGATTAACTTCTACGGGGCTTTGGGAAGACATCTCGTGCTGCCCCTGGCAGTGAAGGGCACTGTCTTAGCTGAGCAGTACTGTAGGAGGTGACGGAATGCCCAAAGGGCACTGTGATTCTGTGCTTTAGGGAGAAGCAGGCTGAAGACGGACAACAGGGAGACGGAGGCGCAGTCAGGAGTCCTGGGTCCAGTGATGCGTCTCTGGACAGAGTCCCAAGGATGGCTGCTTTCCTCTTCCTTCACAAACAGGAATACACTAACCTCCAAAATGAGGCTGACTTAGGTCTCCCCAGCATTGACAGGCAGTTTTACAGAGTTAGTGTCTCAAGTTCTAGACGCAAATTGCCTGGATTTGAATATTGGCTCCATCATTTACAAGCTGAGTGACCTTGGGCAAGGGAGTTAACCTCTTTAATCTTCAGAGTCCTCATCCATAAAATAGACACAGAAAGTGCACCTATCTTGCAGTTTTAAGTGTATAAAGAGATAATCCACATAAAGTGCTTAGCACAGTGGCTAGCATGTAGTAAGTGCTTAACAAATGACAGCTATTAGTCTTATTAGCATTATACTTCTGAAAGTGTAAGCTGTACATCCTCTGGAAGGGGAAGAAATGAATCCAGGACATTTCCTCTACCAATCTCAGGATGAACATACTGAAAAAAAGTTGAAGATTCTATCAGATTTCTTGGGCACCAATGAAAGAATGTCACTAACCGTAAGGAATGTTTCCATCATAATGGGGAAGGATCTCTTTAGACATAACATTTGGATTATTAACAAAGTATTATAAAAAAGATGCAGTCTTCCTAGCTGGGAACTCAAAAGGACACCAGTGCAAGCTCTCAGCCACGACTCCATGCTTAGTCCCTTCAGCTCCTCAATTCTGATGAATTCACCTTCACTCTGCTTCAAAAATTGATCTCTAATGGCAGGGCCAGGGACTTTATCAGCTACCCAGGCTTCTCTGAACATGAATTGATCAATATCAATATCAAGCATACCGTGCACAACTCCCTGTACTCACAACTCAATTCTTCATTTACTCCCAACTTCTCTTCCGCATCTTTGAGGCCCCCAGGACCTTGGCCCCTCCACATTCTCTATGAATGGCCTCCTGGTCTTACTTACTCGCTTCCTAGCTTGCAGCCTATGATGCTATGACTTTGGTCAACTGATGACTGTCTTTAGTTCTCTGCCTCCTTGATCTTCTATCACACCCAACCTAAAAAGCCCAATCCTGATGTCAATCCAGTCATAATTCTTCTACCAGGCTTTGGATTCCATCTCTCCTATCTCCTAAGGAAGGGTCTTGCTTTCTTCAATCACATTCCTTCACTTCTACTATTTCTGCCCAACACATCTATGTCTTAAATATCTCCCTGGATTCCAAGCAGCTTATTTAGCATCTCATTCTTCAAAAGGAATTTATACCAGTTTTCTTTACTTCCTCATTACCAATTTATTTCTCAACCCAAAGCAATCTGGCCTTTGCCTTCCTTATCTTGCCCAAGCTGCTTTTGTTAAAATTATCAATCCTTTTCATATTGCCAAATCCAAATAACCTTTTTTAATTCTTACCCTTTTTGATCTCCTGGTGGCACCCAAAACTGCTAATCAACCCTTCTTTCTCTAAACTCTTATCTCACCTTCAAATTCAGTGTTGCCCAGAGTTGCATCCTTGCCTCCTGCTTTTCTGATTCTATAGATTCCTCCAGTGTTACCTCATTCAAACCTAAGACTTGAACCACTGAGAACATTCACAAACTGACACCATGGAGCTCAGATGTCTCTGCTGAGTGGAGGCCCATATGCCCACTGGTTAAGAATGCAGACTCTAGGCTGGGTGCGGTGGGTCATGTCTGTAATCCTAGCACTTTGGGAGACAGAGGTGGGCAGATCAGCTGAGGTTGGGAGTTCAAGAGCAGCCTGACCAACATGGGGAAACCTCGTCTCTACTAAAAATACAAAATTAGCCAGGCATGGTGGTGCATGCCTGTATACCCAGCTACTTAGGAGGCTGAGACAGGAGAATTGCTTGAACCTGGGAGGTGGAGGTTGCGGTGAGCTGAGATTGCACCATTACACTCCAGCCTGGGAAACAAAAGCAAAACTCTGTCTCAAAAAAAAAAAAGAATGCAAACTCTGAATTCAGACAGACTTGCCTTCCAAACTGTCTCTGCGTTTACCAGCTGTCTGGCCTTGAGAAAGATACTTAACTTAAAACTCAGTCTTCTCAGCTTCAGAATGAGAACAATCACATCACTAATACCTACCTATATAGTTCTTTGGAAGATTAAACAAAATAATGTATGTAAAGCACGTAGTTAACAATCAATAATGTTAGCTCTTGTTGTTATTACAGGATTCTCTCCCTAAGCTCCCCAAAGAAACTCAAACTTCACATATTAAAATATCAACTTAATGCCCTCATGCTTTTCCTTTTATTGCAGTAATAATAATAGCTCTCTCAAGGATTAATTTCTATCACTATCCCATAAGTTAAATATTAGTGACCCCATTTCACATATGAGGAAACTGAGGCTTAGAGAGGTTTTTTAGTCTGCTTGAAGTGGCAGAAAAATGGCAGGTAGGATTCAAATCTTGGTCCTCTGACTCCAAAGTTTATGATGCCTGGTACTGATACATGACTTCAATGCTCAATTCCCAAGCCAAAAACCCAGGACATTTATTTTGGACTTCTTCCCTCTCACTCAGCTACATCTAGTGGTGTGCTGTAGAACTGGCCCTAATGAAAAAAAAATCCCTGATTTGTAGCATTTGCTGATTTCAAGCTATGAAGGTGACATGACTGAAAAGATGGGCAGAAATACCTTGAGAACCTGCATAGGTCAGCTGCAGCACAGCACAGGATCCAGTAAGCCCCCACATTCTCTTAATTTGGATAGAGATCATTTGGTTGAAAGCCATTTGCCAAAACCAACTTAGTCCGAATCAAGTTGCTGAAAGCAACACTGTGTTAAAACAATCTGGTTGAGGCCGGGTGCAGTGGCTCATGCCTGTAATCCCAGCACCTTGGGAGGCCAAGGTGGGCGGGTCACTTGAGGTCAGGAGTTCGAGACCAGCCTGGCCAACATGGTGAAACCCCGTTTCTACTAAAAATACAAAAATTACCCGGGTGTGGTGGCAAGCACCTGTATTCCCAACTACTCAGGAGGCTGAGGCAGGAGGATTGCTTGAACCCGGGAGGTAGGGGTTGCTATGAGTCGAGATGGCACCATTGCACTCCAGCCTGGGCGACAAAGCGAGACTCCGTCTCAAGAAAAAATAAATAAAAATGAAAATAAAACATTCGGTTGAAAAGGAATAACGTTCAGGGACAGGCTGCAGATTTTTTTCTCTTTTTGTCTTTTTTTCCCTCTACTTTTTCCCTAAATAAATTTTGGCTAATTAGTCCCCTGGATATCTAACTGTAGGCTATTAGTTGCAAGGTTTTAATCTTGTGAACCTCTACTCCCATTATCCTTCACCCTCCATGGTCCACCCTTACTGTACATCCTTCTATTCTCACAAATGTGATGGTTGCTTCACCTCTAGGCCTGTGCCCAGGCAGTACTTCAGCCTAGAATGTCTATCCCTCCACTCCACCATCTTTGCCTGGCTGACTCCTGTTCCTTCACTCTCAGTTTAGGCATCAGCCATGGGAAATTACTTGGAACAGACTAAACGTGAAACAATGGGAATGAGACTGGAAGACTGCAAATGTCCAACAATTGGCAGACTGTGTAAATGAACTGTGCTGGTTTTCAAAACGTAGCTGGTGCAATCTATTTTGGTGGGGAAGAATGCACGTATACATGGAAAAGAATCTAAGAAGTTAGTGTCTAGGGGCTTTTGCAGTGGTTTTCTAAATGTGAGTGGGATTGTGGGAGGTTTCTTTGCTTGTCTGTAGCTTCTGTAATAAGTATGCATTGCTTCTGTAATAAGGAAATCTGCTTTTGTTTGTTTGTTTGTTTGTTCTGGGTAAGATACTTTTATTGCTAAGATCTTGGTATTCCACCTGTTCATTATTGTAATCAATTTTGGACAAGGATTACGGGCTGACTATTCATTGGATAGAAAAAGAACCTAGAAAATAATGGAAAACAGGTCATATTTAAGAACACATAACTCATCATATGGTGCACAAAAATGACCAGAAATGAAGAAAACAGATACTCAAGAGATTAACTTTCAACTGAAGTGTAAGTTCAGCAGGATTAATGGGTTAGCTAGATTATATTTGGCTAAATTTTATGCTATCATTAACTCTACCACCTTGAGAACTCTAGTGAATCTTTTATTTTCTCTGTTCTGTTCCTCTTGTTATCAGGTTAGGAAAGCAATCCAATCTCTTAGGGTACACAAGCCCCCTAATTACCATCAGAGCTCTACCTAGATCTTGGCATCTCTTCTGCCACATGTTCTTCTCCTCCCCACCCCTACTAGACTACCCCCTGCCTCCCGGCCAGCCACGTGCTCTCTGCTGCAGTGATGCAAACTTCACGTTCCTGAATGTGTCATGTGGTTTCAGTTCTCTAAGCCTCTGCACATGCTATGTTCTCTGAAATGATCTTAGAACACATGGTCCTGTGCACACACACACACCGTGATACAGTATAATTAGTATTAGCACACCATGGAGTATTAATATTAATCCTTCCTGCCTTATAGACACCATGTGTCTTCCTTACCTTGGCATTCTGAATGTTTCTAGACTGTGCAACCCAAAGTGTGGTCTGCACACCAGTAATATCACATGGGAGCTTGTTAGATGCTAATTTTAGCCTCTACCACAATATCTACCAAATCAGAAACTCTGAGAACAGAGGCCAGGAAGGACATTTTAAAGGTCTTCCAGGTGATTCTTATGCACATAAAGTTTGAGAGGCACTGCTCTGCATAATTCTTAACATTGCCTGGATGAACTAATAGATGATGAAAACCTTGGGAAACTCCTTTACATTTGTTTTGAACCTACCTCCATTCTAAGCCCTTGCTTTTGTATGTGTTAAGTCCAGATATGTATGTGTGTGTGTGTGTATGAATTAATGAATCAATAACCAATCTTGTCAAAATGTCCAGTGAAATTTTACTTATTTGATCACTGTAGGACATTTAACTTTCTCCTTTAAAAAGGGAAAAGAGGGAGTTAATAGAGGATTTCATGCTACAGGGCCTCATTTACTATTAGTTAGTTGGTTAGTGCCTTCTTGGTATTCCGTAAGCTAAATCTGTATTATAATTCCTAATTTTGGATGGAGACACTGAACCTTAGAAAGTTAAACACTCAGTATCTTGCCTAGGACCACACAGCAATTTAGTGGGAGGCCTAGACCCAGGCTGAACAGACTCAGAATTCCAATTTATTGTTCATCCATTGAGCCACAGTGTTTCTCTACCTTTAGTTATATTACAGGAATTAACTTACTAGAGAGCCCTTGGAAGGTTGCAGTAAACACTTTATTTTGTGGTCAGGTAATTAAATGTGCAAAGGTCCCTTACCCTCTATCCAGCCATTACCTATAGGACATTCCTATTTGGCCAGAAGTGATTTGTTGGCTTTGTAATATAGGCAGCCTTTGTACATCTCCCTCTGTAGCTGCTGAAATCTTGGCTTGCACCCAAATGCCCCACTTGGGTTTTGTTCAGAAAAGATTTCCTCCAGCTGCTTTATTTGTTCCACGATTACATGTATGAGCTTCCAGAATGTATAAGATCACAAGTCAAATGAAAGGCTTCAGCTCCCAGTTCACATAAAGAGATAAAATTTGAAACCAAGGAAACAACAAAACTTGGCTAAATGAAGGGCTAAGCATAAATGAGGCTGAATAGTATTCCTGCTAAAAGGTCAGGACATGCTAAAATGCTCAGGGAAAACAGACACTATAGGGTAATCATAGGATCTTTGTGCTATATTTATGGTCACGTTGGCAAAGGGATTCAGACTTCCCCTTTAGCATTGACAATTCAGGGCAAAGCAAGCTGAGAGAAACCAAAAGCAAATTTGGATCTAACAATAAACAAAACAACCACATAAACAGGGCTCCTGTTTTAAGAATTGGAAGACTATATCCCAAAATGAAATTTAGACATCCTGGAGATCGGCCATCATTCAAGTCAGAAGCCTTGGGATCATCATAAAGAGACGCGGGTCTAAGGCAAAAGGCTAAAGTAAAAGAAAGAGGGACAGCAGTTATTTGCAGGAGATGGAATAGTCACCAAAGAACACGCAGAGAGAGACCTACAGGTCATAGGGCATGAAAGGAAAATGACCTCTAGTACCAAAATGGAGAGTTTGCCAAAGGATACCATTGAATGCCAAAAGAGTCTTTGGAAATTTAAAAACCTGAAGTTGGTTCCATGATCTCAAAATAAATACTAGAAAATACTTAGGAGTGCACAGAAGCCCTAACATCAGTTGTGCTTCCAACACATCACACATGTTTATTTGTTGTGATTAAGTTTACAGGATTCATGAGAACACAGTCTTGTTGTATCATAGATGGGACAACTGTCATATTCAAAGAAGATCAAATACAACGAGATCTTCAGAAAATTTTGCACAAGCAGTGAAGATATTCTTACTTGAAGCAACCTGGACCAAAAGTCAATCAGTTAATCTTTAAAAGTCTGTTATAAAGGGAAAACCCACACACAAAATGGAGACACACTGTTGTGGATGCTGTCGTGTACCACTCAGATCCTCCAGCTGCTGGAGTGTTACCTGCTGATTGTTCTCAGCTAAGAACCTCCCGAGACTCACGCTCAGCCAAAGAAGTTCGCCTTGTTGGAGATAATGCCCCTCCCCTGGGGAGTAGCCCACATCCAAGGTCTGATCAACACACGAGGACGAGTTCCAGTGGTCTCAATCTCCATCTGTGAGTCTGTTTCCCAGGAGCCCGGCCTAAGACACATACATAACTTAAACATTTCATGTTAAACTTAAAATAAGTTTCCTATCTTGGTTTCCTGAAAGTATGAAAACTTAACGACCACTGGGAAACAATCTCGATATGGACTCTCTCTAGATTTTTTATTCCTCCCACACCACCTCAATCTTTTAACAGCTATTTTATCCATAGCTAACATGACATATTTTTAAAAGCTTTAACTGTATTAAAATATACATAATATAAAATTAGTCATTTTTAAGTCCACTCACATTGTTGTACAACCATCGTGTAACCCACCCATCTCCTGTCCCCTGTTCCCATCCAGAACTTTCCTCATCTTGGAAAATGGAAACTCTGTGCCCATTAAACCCCAACTCGCCATTCCTACCTTCTCTCTAGCCGCTGGCAACCACCCTTCTCCTTTCGGTCTCTACAAATCTGACTACTACAGGTACCTTACTGATAATATTTTAAGTCTTTCCATAGCCTACAAAGTTCATTTTCAGGAAAAAGCTGCTGTCTTTTTGTACTTTTACATTCCATCTGTTTGCCTGATATTTAATTAAATTACATAATTACAATAACAAGTTCAACTGGCACAAACAGGCTTGGGAACAAACACGAGCAACAAATAGCATAAACAGGTTTAGCAGCAAATAAACTCAACTAATTGGAGTAGAAGTGCCTGAGTGTACTAGAGAGAAGCCAGTTACAGTTCACCACGTTGTGGGCATCCACTGAACTGCTCGGCATAGGGTCTGGAAGCTTCCTTTAATCTGGTGAATTGGTTAAGAAAGCTTCTTCTACTATATAAAAATATAGTTAGCACATAGTACCTACTACGTGCCAGGCATTGGGCTAAGCATGTAACTTGCATTATGTCACTTAATGCCCATAATCATGTGAGGTGAATATTACCATCATTCTCATTTCATGCACCAAGAAGCCTAGGCACAGAGAGGCACCTAAGCAATTTACCCAAAGTCACACCACTAGGAAGTGGCGAGGCTGAGATTTTCAAGGCAGTGTGACTCCAAAGCCTGTCCTCACTTCACCTGCCACACTGGCTCTTAAAATGAATATTAAATAAAAGGGATATCAAGAATAAAAATACGGAAGTGATCCTTTGTTTTCTATGGCATCATATAAAATGACAAAATGTGTCACATCTGATTTCTTTAAAAGATTGTAATTTAATAAACAAGGGTGTACTTACATCCTCACAACAAAAGAATGTAGGTAGTACAATCTGCAATTGTTATTTGTTTACATAGGAATGATTTCAGATAATTAAAGACAGAAGAGTTAGGCAATATTTGTAAGGAAAGAACTGAAGTCAGACATCTTAATTATGCTTTCAGATTAGCACAAAAAAGAGAGTAAGCTACAAACGAAAAAATGGAAAGTTTATACACTATAATAACAGCTAAATGTGTTACATCTTAGGACAACTCTTTGAATCAAAGAGAGAGAGAGAGAGCAAGAGTGCCAGCACATCTAAAATGATTCAGAGTCAGATAGCAAGTGCTTAATTAGAGAGGTCTCATTACAGCCATCTGTATCAACACCCATATGGAAAAAAACCAAACTATAGTTTTAGTAGAGGTATTTCCCTCAAGAAGATAAAGCATGAATTTGTGGTTGTCTCTCAAAAAAAAAAAAAAAAAAAGAAATCTCAAAGCAGACATAGACACATTTTTTTTTTTTAAAGAGGCATTTAAGATTGCCAAATCATAATGAGTAGAAGAAAGCTCCATGTAATGGCCCACAGGAGAGCTGGGCAGAGAGAGGGGCCCGCATCCTACAGGGCAATGTGGTAGCTCCTCTCCACATCCACTAGCAAGAAGCTGCCCATTGCTCCCCTCCTCATTCAGGATACTGAGCTATAAAGACAGCAGCAGAGATTCCCAACAAAGCCGCACACAGCCAAGAAAGTCCTCTGCAGCAGTCGGCTCTTTTCAGTACCGGCAATCCATGAACTGGACATCATCAGATACATCCCTACAATCCAGTTGTCTCCCAGATGTCCCGAGACAATTGCTGTTTCATGGAGCCGTCTAATCTCCATGTACAATTCTTGATAAAATATTTTCCCTGATTGTCCAAAAGATGAATCCACAGCCCAAATTGCCCCCATAGTGAACCCCCCACCTGCTCCTCCTCCCCATCCTCTACCATACTGACTGGAGCCACCATTCACTCAGGCTCCCAGGCCTCCTCAACTTCTCTATGTCTACCCACCATGCATCCTGTCACCACGATCCTGTATATTTAGACATGAAATATCATTTGAATGCACCTGCTCTTCCACCACTACCTTAGCTTAGGGCCTAGACTCTTGCAATGGGGCCTCTTAAGAGTGATCAGGAAGTCTCAGTAGCTTGGTCGGGGGTTTGATACACAATCTTCTTATTTAGTGAGCTCCAACTTCCTATCTAAATACGATGTTCAATTCCTGCATCACTCAGGTCAGAATCCCTGGAAAAACGGGAAAGAAAAAAGGGTAGGTTCCCTTAGCACTTTAGGCATGAGGAATTTTTAGTGTCCCACTTACAGAATGAAGAACATCAGGTAATACCAAAAATTCTTTTGTAGCCTGAATAGGACAGCTTTTCTTTTCTTTTTAAATAAATGTTAGGCCAGGTGTGGTGGCTCATGCCTGTAATCCCAGCACTTTGGGAGGAAGAGGCAGGAGAATCACTTGAGCCCAGAACTTCAAGAACAGCCTGGGCAACATGGCGAAACCCCATCTCTACAAAAAATACAAAAATTAGCTGGGCAGGGTGGTGTGCACCTGTAGTCCCACCTACTAGGGAGGCTGAGGTGGGAGGATTGCTTGAGTCTGGGAAGTTGAGGCTGCAGTGATTGTGCCTCTGTTCTCCAGCCTAGGCAACAGAGTGAGACTCTGTCTCAAACAATAAATGAATACATTGTATTGTGTATATTTAATGTATACAACATGATATTATGGGATACATATCGATAAAAATGGTTACTATAGCAAAGCAAATTAACATATCCCAACTAACTACTGCACATAGTTACCAATTTTTTGTTTTTGTGGCAAAAGTAGCTAAAATCTACTCATTTCGTGTGAATCCTAAACACAGCACAATTTTATTACCTGTAGTGCTCATGCTGTACATCAGGCCTCTAGGCTTGTTCATCCTACACATCTGCTACTTTGTATCCTCTGACCTCTATCTCCCCATTTCTTGGCATGCCCCCACGGCCCTGGTAACCACTGTTTTATTCTCTCTGTAGATTTGACTGGGTTTTTGTTTGTTTTTTAGATTCCACATGTAAGTGAGATTATGCAATATTCGGCTTTCTGTGTCTGGTTTATGTCACCTAGCATAAAGCCCTCCAGGTTCATCCATGTGGTGACAACTGGCAGGATCACTTTTAAGGCTGAGTAATACTCCATTGTGTATATACACCACAGTTTCTTTATCCATTTGCCCAGCAATGAACTCTTAGGTTGTTTCTGTATCTTGGCTATTGTGAATAATGCTGCAATTATCAGCAGATATCTTTACAAGGCAGTGAATTTTATTTCCTTTGGGTATATTCCCAGAAGAGGAATTCCTGAGTCATACGGTAGTTCTATTTTTAATTTCTCTCTCTTTTTTTTTTTTGAGACAAGGTCTTGCTTTGTCATCAAGGCTGGAGTGCAGTGGTGCAATCTTGGCTCACTGCATCCTCTGCCTCCCAGGTTTGGGCAATTATCCTGGCTTACTCCCCCAAATAACTGGGACTACAGGCGTGCACCACCACATCTGCCTAATTTTTGTATTTTTTTTATAGAGACAGAGTTTCACCATGTTGCTCAGGCTGGTCTCGAACTCCTGAGCTCAAGCAATCTGCCCACCTTGGCCTCCCGTAGTGCTGGGATTATAGGCAGGAGCCACCATGCCCTATTTTGAATTTCTTTGGAAATCTCCATACTGATTTCCATAATGGCTGTATCAACGTACATTCCCAACAGTCCACAAGAGTTCCCTCCTTCACACCTTTGCCAATATTTGTTATCTTTTCACTTTTCGATAACAGCCATCCTGACAGGTGTGAGGTAGCATCTCACAGTGATTTTGATTTGCATTTCCCGGATGATTAATGATACTAGGCACCTTTTCATATAACTGTTGGTCATTTTTATGTCTTCTTCAGAGAAATGTCTATTTAGGACCTTTGCCCATTTTTAAATTGGGCTATTTGTTTTTCTACTATTGAGTTGTATGAGTTCTTTATCAATTTTAGATATTAACCTTTATCGGATATATGGTTTGCAAAAGTCAGCTTATTTTCAAGACCCTTTTATCCAATCAACAGACTGTTTCCTTTTGGCAGTCTCTTAAACTACAGTGATTCATTCTGGGCAAAGACAGAAATGCCTCCTAAGTAATTTCTCCCAGTTGAGAACTATAAGGATACTACTTGTGCTCCCAGCACAGTTCCCTCCTAGAGTTCTCCTGAGAGCATCTGAACTGAAGCAGAAAAGATAGACCTGGCTTTCAATCTCAAACTCTGCCTCTTACTAACTATGGGCTGCACTCAAGTTTTCCAATCCTCTGAGTGTTCTTTCTTACAGAGAAAAAGATAATGGTATTTACTTATAGACTTGTTAAATTCAACAGCAAACAATAAAAATCAACTAAGGGCCAGGTGTTGCCTTGCTCATCTGGATTCAAAGATGCATTTTACAGCTCTGCCCTTTGGGCACTCCTAGTCAAGTGGCAAACAGATACGGGCCAAAAAGTGCTATAATCATGACCCACGAAGAAGGAAAGACTGGTTGGAGGGTGAAGAATCGAAAGGGCACTTACTTGAAATGAGGTAATTATGTAAAAACACGGTTCCTGATGCCTGGCTCACTTAATAAATGCCTTTGGGTTTATTTTTTTTTAACACCCTATGTGGGCTTATTATAGCTGTTACTGACCTGGTCTTTTTTTTTTTTTTTTTTTCC
>NW_012101410.1:4499746-4501074 GCF_000951045.1 Mandrillus leucophaeus
AGCCGGGCGAGGTGGCGGGCGCCTGTAGTCCCAGCTACTCGGGAGGCTGAGGCAGGAGAATGGTGTAAACCCGGGAGGTGGAGCTTGCAGTGAGCCGAGATGCGGTCACTGCACTCCAGCCTGGGCGACAGAGCGAGACTCCGTCTCAAAAAAAAAAAAAAAAAAAAAGAAACAATTTAAAATAAGGCCTATGGCAAAGCAGCTAATAATGAAAGCAAATATCTTATCACAAAATTGTAAAAATCGGGCAAATAAAGCAGAGTAATCCCTAGCCAAAATTATTAGATAACAATGAGCTCTGAATTTCATCACGTCTGGTGGTTTCAGCACTTACATAATTTCATTTATTTAAAACTATAACTTGCTATGGGTGATGTGAATTAGTCTTCAAAGGTCCAAGGTGTTAGATCTGCAAACAGAAGAAAGGGCATTTTCCTCTCATTTATTATTTATTACTTTTCTCTAGAGTTAAATTCTCTTATTCACAAATATTTCTTGTATATCTAATTTCTGCCAGAATTAGAATGGGAATGAAATGGCAGAAACTATAGTTGCCTCCTCAAGGAACTCGCACAGGAGACTCGCGTTTCTCACATGAGCATGACTTGCCGGGGAATTTTACAATAGGAATGTATAGGCCCATTTCTAGAAACTAGAAACTCAAATGCCAATGGCGAGGGAGTAGGACCTGGAGATCTCTGTTTCTGATGCTCAGTCAGTGTGGAGAGCCACCAGGGTGGGCAATACTACAACACAGTCCATTTACTCTGTCATCAAATATTTACGGAGCACCTGAGCTGCACCGGAGGCGCTAGGTGCCAGGGGTGCCACTGTATGCCAAAAACCAGGTAACCTGAGGTTAGGAGGAGAGTCAGACACGTGAAGGGAGAGGTGAGGCTGTTCCATCATAGGCAGAAGAAACAGGGAGAGGAGGGCGCATGAGGAACACTCTGATCACGTCTGCCAATGTGGAGTCATACCATGCAGTAGGCTTGATTAGTGAAAGACAGAATACATAGTATAGCCATGCATTCTGAGCTTTTTTATTGGAATGAGACCAAATTGGCCCTCTGTTACAGTCTTCTCACTTCATTGCTGAAAACTCTAAATGTTGACCTCCTCACAGTCAAGCCCCAAAGGAGGGAATAGAACTGAGGTCCTATGACTCTGGTTCTAATGTACTTTTTCCTTTATTGGCTCCTTTGAGGACTAAAAGATGTCTTCAGGGCCAGGTGCAGTGGCTCACACCTGTAATCCCAGCACTTTGGGAGGCCAAGGCGGGTGGATCACCTGAGGTCAGGAGTTTGAGACCAGCCTGGCCAACATGG
>NW_012101410.1:4504985-4506400 GCF_000951045.1 Mandrillus leucophaeus
CTCTAATCCTACGTGAATGCTGTGGAATCGGCGCTCACCAGTTCACCAGTTCATCTAGAAACGGGGCAGGTTTCTTAAATTTCTTCCCACCTTCAATAAGAAGGTTTCTCAGAAACTATAAGTTCTGAATTACAGTCTAGACAGGAAAAGTTTGCAGTCTGGTGTGCAGAGAGAAAATGATATCTTTTTATTCTAATGCTTGATGATTTTTTTACTACTGCATCTCATTATCTTATACAAGAGAATAAAAAGAAAGGAGGCCCTAGAAATAATAAAGTAGAAACCAGAAATTCTGATATCCAGCTTCTACATGTGGAGAAGAAACTAAATAAATAACTTGGATCACAGATGCTTTCAGATCCTGGACAAAACATCTAAGTTAGCAAACAGAATCTAATGGTACAGGCTGTGGCAGTTTTAAATTATGTCCACAAATGCTTTGATGTTCCTCCCTTCGAGAGTGGAGCCAGAGAGCCTTCCCGCTAAATGTGGGCACTGGGTGGGGGCTACTTCTAGGCTCTGCCTCTCCTGGCTCTCTTGCCACGTGGTGAACACACTCAAGCAGCCCTGATGACAGGGCCATGTGGTAAGAAACTGAGGCCTCCTGCAGACAGGCACTAACTTGCCAGGCATCTGAGTGAGCCACCTCGGAAGCCTTCAGATGACCAATACCTTGACTGTAACTTCATGAGAGGACATGAACCAGGATGACCCAGCAAAGCCATTCCCAGATTCCTGACCCACAGATCCTGGAGAGACACTAAATGTTTGTTGTTTTAATCAGCTGAGTGTCAGGGAAATTTGTAACTTGGCCACAGATAACTAAAATGCAGGTCAACAGGCCAATAGGCTATGACTGACGAAGGGTTTTTTTGTTTTGTTTTTACACAAGGTCTCACTCTGTTGCCCAGAGTGAGTGCAGTGGCGTGATCATGGCTCACTGTAGTCTCAACCTCCTGGGCTCAGGTAATCCTCCCACCCCAGCCTCCCAGGTAGCTGGGACCACAGGTGTGCGCCACCACACCCAGCTAATTTTTTTGTTGTTGTTTTTTGGAGAGGCAGGGTCTCCCTATGTTGCCCAGGCTGGTCTCCAACTTCTAAGCTCAAGCGGTCTGCCTGCCTTGGCCTCCCACTTGAGCCACCGCGCCTGGCCAATGATGAGGTTTTTGTATTCAGGATAGCATAGTTTTCTTAGATAAAAAATAATTCTCTTAATTGCTTTCTCTGGAGCACAGAAATACGATATACATAAGTGTGGGTGGTGACAAGACACCAAAAGTTCACACTAGTTCTTTACTCAGCACTTCACGTCCCTCACCCCAAAGAAAGAAACTCTAGCTTAAAATACTAGAATTATATGACTCGAAAAAGACTGGTGGATTGTGACTTATTAAGAAACAATTTAAAGGCCGGGC
>NW_012101410.1:4508020-4511945 GCF_000951045.1 Mandrillus leucophaeus
GGCAGAGGTTGCAGTGAGCTGAGATGGCACCATTGCACTCCAGCCTAGGTGACAAGAGTGAAAACTCCATCCCAAAACAAACAAACAAGCAAACAAACAAACAGTCTTCAGGAACCAGAACAAGGCCAAAGTGCATTTCTCAACCATTCTAAAAAGCTTGTGTTGTTACTATAGGCATACTACCTCACATGCTGTCAATCTGGTGTGTTTTCGAAAAGATATAATCAACCAAGAAAAAGTAAGGTAGATGTGAAAAATGTCTTTGAAGCTATTTCAGTTGCTACTGTTAGAAAATGTTTGAATTTCAACTCTACTAGGCATAAAATAAGCTTATAGAAAACACTAGTTTTGGAATCTGAATCAATGACCCAGAAATAAATCTTGGAGAGGGATAAGTGAAATTCTGAAAGAGTGGAATCAAAGAATATCAAACTATTATTTCCAAATGGTTTGTAAAAATAATGTTTCTGGGTTACAATGTGAAAACAGGTACATTTTAAATCTCCAGGTATTAATAATATACTAGCATTTTGTAACAAAATGCTAGCCAGTTAAGGAGTAAATTTCCTTTGAAGGGGTTTATTACTTGAAGTGACTGAAGGATTTTATTTTACAGTCTCCCCAGTAACAAAAACTCTTCTCCATTTTCAGGGCCTTTGCCATCTGGTACCCACTTCCACCACTTTTCTGAAGTCACTCAAAGGTCAACATTTTGTCCTTGTCCTAAACAAAACCAAACTCAGACCTCTTATTTCTTAACTTTTCTGTTCTTCCTGTCATCTTGAAACACTGTCATCTCTTTGCTTCCATGAAACTGTAAGTTCCCGGTTCTCCTCTGACATTCCTTTTCTGGCTTTCCTCCTACCCACTGACATCCTCTAAAGCCACCACCTATTACACTTCTCTTTCTAACCATCCATTTATACTAATATGACACCTTGATTCCCTACTCACCTAGGCTCTCCGTCCTTGGAACTAACCTTGACAATTCTTTTCACATTGCTTCCCAATATCCAATAAGCTACTGAGGCTACCTGATTCTGTGTTAAGATTTGACCTTCCCTTTCTAAGATTTGACTTAGCCTTCATATGTCTACCTCCTTTACCCTAGAAACAAGACCTCATCACTTAAGCCTCGGTCAGTTACTTAGTTCTCTGGTATCTGCTGCAGCCTGCAAACCGATGAAGACCTTTCTTACCATGTCCCTTCCTTGCCCAAGAATCAGTACATGCCCTGCTGAATCCAATCCCAGTGGCCCTTACCTGCAATGTCATTCCCCTTTGCAAGTTGCTATGGTTTAACTGTGTACCCCATATTTCATGTGTTGGAAACTTGATCCCCATATTCCTAAACTGATTAGAAATGTGGTCTTTGGGAGGTAACTGGGATTACATAAGATAACCAGGGTGGGGCCCTCATGAGAGGACTGTTGGCTTTATAAAAAGAGGAAGAGAGACCTGAGCTGACATACATGCTCTTGCCATCTCTCCATGTGATGCCTTCTGCCATGTTACGATGCAGCGAGATGGTCCTCCCCAGATGCTGGTACCATGTTCTTGGACTTCCCAGCCTCTAGAACTGTGAGAAATAAATTTCTTTTCTTTATACATTGCCAAGTCTCAGGTATTCAGTTATAGCAACAAAAAATAGACACAGACATAGACCAAATTTAATTCTCTGTCCAAAATTCAACATGAAATTCCTTCTTGGATGAATCTTTCCTTACCTAATCTCCTTCCACAGTGAATTTTAGTTTCCTCAGCAGTCACATCTGGATCACACTCTCTCACACTCACTGCAGCTAAAGGCCAGTTCTTATAGAAACCATGGTATTGCAGGATCAGCAGAAGGGTCTCCATAAATGTTTGCTAAATTGAATTGAATTATATTGCAGCGCTGCCAAAATTCACTTTTAATTATATAAAGATGGAAAGAACATAGAAAGCACATCCTGTTTCAACTGTAACAGTTATTATTTTAATTTCTTAAACAGTAACAATGGAAATAGATACTAAAAGCATTTTTTTTATTAGAAAAATCACTGGAACAAAATCTTTTAAACATTTTTGTTAGTTTTCTTTCCTCTAACACTTTTGATATATTTTATCACTCTGAATATAGAGGGGATTTTTGGCATCTGAGGAGCTGAGGATTGATGACAATGGGCAGTCTCACACATGTGAAGGATGAATTGTGTCCAGAAAACTGTGGGTCAGAGAGATATCTTCCAAATGGGAAATGAATTCTGACAGAAAGCTCCCTGGTGGGAAATGAAGGATGACTTTGAAAGGCTAGTAATCATGATCAAATTTTAGTTGTGTTGACTAGTCTGAAATACACACTGCAACTACAATACATAAGTTGTTCTGAAAAGAACTTAATTATGCAGAAGAGGAACAAAAGATCTCATAAAATTTGAGCATTCACATCATCAAACATGTTAATGTCACAGATAACAAGTCTGTCTTACAAAATAACTGATGTCAGAGAGCACTTTAGCAGGTTTCTAAACCTTACCTCCTGGAGAAGGTAAGAAAAAGTGAGCTCTGGATTAGGTAAAACTAGCAGGAAGCTGCTATAAGAAGATAGAGTGTTCAAAATCATAAGTAAAATTAAAATTACATGTATGCACTTACATCTAATTTCCTCTGCATTATTTCTTTCTACGTATAAGTGAAACGTTTCCATACATTTAGTAAGCATTTAATGTGCATCTTCTATATGCCAAGCACTACCCAAAGCTCCAGGTAGTTGATGATCTCTGCCCAAAAGGAATTCACAGCCAACTAGGGGAGTTCACAGACTTAGTAGAAAAAAAAAAAAGAGTAAAGGACAGGAAATAACTAAAAGGGAGGAAATAATATGAAATGGAAAATTTTAGGCTTAATCCTAAATTTATTAAACTAAGAATAATCCAACAACTCAGTGTTAAAGAAAGTCAGCTAAGAACTCTGCCAACTTGACGACAGATTCAGTTTTCTGAAATTCTCATGTCTGAATGGGTCAAGCTAAAAGACAATAGAGAGTAATAGTTCTGAACATATTAAGATGCTGCAAAATAATGACTATAGATCGGCGGTGTACAATCTTTTGGTTTCCCTGGGTCACACTAGAAGAATTGTCTTGGACTACACAGAAAATACACTAACAATACACTAACACTAACGGTGCTTGAAAAAATCGCCAAAAAAACTCATAATGTTTTAAGAAACCTTACAAATTTGTGTTGGGCTGCACTCGAGGCTGTCCTGGTCACCAGAGCCGCGGGTGGACAAGCTTGATAGTGATGAAACAACTTTTAGCTGTTTAGCTAAATAAGAAATTGTCCCAATATTTCTTAGGAGTATAATTATTGATACTTTCCTAATATTTTAATTATAATCTAATATTCTAATTGTTTTTGGCAATACTTTCAACATTATAAAAGACATTTAGAATTACACTGTATCACGATAAAACAATTCTGAAAGAATAACAGGAAATCATTACAGAAACTTTGGATAATACACAAGTGGTCTGAAGTGATCTATATGACCAACTCCTAACAATTCTACAGGAAATATTACACAAGAAAGAAAATCTTGGAATTAAGCAACAGGCTCTATAATTTTAAGAAAAATAGAATGAAATTCAATTGCAAAAGCAAACTTGTTTGACCACCTGGGATGTTCTCCCCTTCCTTGCCAACATTTGAGCCTCTCCCATCCTCTGCAGGCTTTCTCCTCTCACCGCAGCAACTGTTTCCCTTTTCTAAACTCATTGTTGGTTTGCTGCTGGCACTAGGCAGTGAATGAACTTCTCCATATCCCCAGCAATGGGGATGCACCCTGAACATGATAAATATTTGTTGAGCATATGCTCATTTTATGTTCATATATCTGTGAATATTAATGAATACAGCTGGTTGAGAAAAAAAGGACCTAG
>NW_012101410.1:4512665-4514142 GCF_000951045.1 Mandrillus leucophaeus
ACACTTAGCCTATTTTAAATGTCCCAGACCCAAGCTCAGATATACTCCCTTTAACACAGGAGTATGTCAGAGGCAAAAATAACTGCATAACCGAGCCATACTAACAAATTAGTGATTATATGAATGAGTGTCATAGGCAAGGCTAGTACAGGAAGCACAAGTTTCAGGAACTGTTGGATGGCCCAATGGTCTACCCTAAAAACAGTTCCTCTCCCATCTGTTTGCTGATGCCCATGTTTCTTTCTCTTTTCCCTTTTCTTTCCTTTTTCCTTTCCTTTTTTTCCTTCCTTTTTTTTCAGATGGGGTCTCACTCTGTTACACAGAGTACAGTGGAGTACAGTGGTGCAATTATGGTTCACTGCAGCCTTGACCTCCTGGGCTCAACTGATCCTTCCACCTCAGCCTCCCAAATAGTAGCTGGGACTACAGGTACACGTCAACATGCCCAGATAATTTTTTGTTTGTTTGTTTGTAGAGACAGAGTTTTTTCATGCTGCCCAGACTGGTCTCGAACTCCTGGCCTCAAGTGATCTACCTACCTTGGACTCCCAAAGTGCTGGGATTACAGGGATGAATCACAGTGTCCAGCTACATTTCTTTAATATTAAACTAACAGACATAAGACTTAAAATACAAATATCCCTATGTTGCCAGTGTTGTTTGGTGCTTCCCTAGAGCTTGTGCCCATTCTTGGTCTCCAGGGTCCCTGTGATTTGGGAGGGAAGGATCCCACTCACAGCTCCAGAGGTTATACTCCGCCAATCAGCAGGATGCCTTCAGTGACTAGTTCTCAGATTATTAGATGCTCCTGGACCTACTAATTGGCTCAGGGGTGTCCTACAACCTTGGAGAGAAGCCAAGGGCTTGTGACCGTCCTGAGTACAGTAGCACTTTCAGCTCAGGTTGGTGAGGTTACAGGTGTGAGACCGGGAGCCGCTGCAGTCAGTGCTGCATCCCTGGGAGGAGTCAGTCAAGATCATCACCGACACGGGGCAAGGGCAAGGCTGAAAGAACACCAGAGACCTGCGGCCAGGGGCCGTATCAAATTGCACCAAAGGCAATCCCACTTCTGCGTGGTTCTGTTGTGAGAGTCAACAAATTCCTTTTATCACCTAAAGCAGCTGGAGTTACAATCAGCCACACGTTATATCCTGGGAAAAGGCAACAGACTGATTCAAAATTGCATCATAAAGTTCATATAAGTCGTATCTGACAGAGCCTCTCTTGAAATCAGGTGTTGATTTAGAGACTGACATACGAGTCCTGGGCGTCTGAAGAGGGAAGAGATGCTATGGGGAGAGAGAGACAAACACACTTTATTTGAAAAGGATGGCTGGAGTTCTAAAAAACATTTATTTTTATTTTTGAGATAGGGTCCAATGCCCAGGCTGGAGTGCAGTGGAACAATCACGGCTCACTATAGCCTCAACCTCCCGGGCTCAAGTGATCCTCCCACCTCGGTCTCCAGAGTAGCTGG
>NW_012101410.1:4514613-4535171 GCF_000951045.1 Mandrillus leucophaeus
GACAAAATTTTTAAATATTAGGCTGCAATTTTGTCTGATCCTGCTTGGCTGTCAGAGGACTTGTGTTTTAAAGGAGATGAAGTTCAATGATAGGATTTTAGACACCGTCAGGGATGGTTGGAAAGACATTTTTGGGCAGGGGCCCTTCTGGGCACCCCTAAATGACACTGTGTGGCAACAGCCCCTTCTGCTCCCTTCAGATCCAAATTGCCCTCACCAATAATAGATTCCCTTCTCCAAGCCCCAATTACACGCATGGTCAGGGCCATACAGTAGAACCTGTTGCTCCCCTGCTTTAAATTCCTAAAGTCAGACCCCATGCCTTTCAGGGTCTACCCCCACAACGTGGCCTGTGAGGCCTGTGGGACAAAGTTGCCTCCTGCCCTCTCCAAGGCTCCCCTCCAGCACCTGCAGGTTCTCCCTCTTAAGATTCACCAGCAACTTCTCAGAGGCATCGAGAGTGTTTCCTCCCCAGGGTCTTGCACACCATGCATCTTGCCTAAAATGCGCCCCTAAGCTCTGGGCCTACACCCTTGTCCCTTGGCTGATCCAGCCTTAATCTCCTTGTCCAGGCTGAAACGTGTCTCCCTCAGAGAAGCCACCCCCGCTCCAGCTCAATCAGGCCCCGGGCTATAATCATTCATGATGTTCTTTGGTTTTCTACGACAGCAGGTAGAGAAATGTGTCATTATCTCATTTTAAAAAATGTTTTGTTTATCTACTTTTTTATTTTTATTTTTTTGAGATAGAGTCTCACTCTGTTGCCCAGGCTGGAGTGCAGTGGCACAATCTTGGCCCATTCCAACCTCAGTCTCGTGGGTAGCTGGGATTACAGGTGCCTGCCACCAAACCCAGCTAATCTTTGTATTTTTAGTGGAGACAGGGTTTCACCATATTGGCCAGGCTGGTCTCGAACTCTTGACCTCAAGTGATCTGTCTTGGCCTCCCAAAGTGTTGGGATTACAGGCGTGAGCCACCGAGCCTGGCCTGATCTTGTTTTTAGTGTAATTATTTACACAAGGTCTATTTTCCTGAGTAGATTATAAAGTGAGTATGAAGCCAGAAACCAGGTGTCCTGCTTCACCACCAGCAAATAGGACCTGAATTGCTGAATGATTCCATGATTTCTGGTCACTACTGGTGCTATACCTTTGTCTTGTTCTTTAGTCAGTGACCCTGCCTTATATAGGCAGTCCCTACGTTTATTACCATCTGGTGTGTAGGTAACCCAAACCTAAAATCAGTCATGGATGACCTCAGCCAATCCCTGGTCCTCCCTAAACCTCACCTCAACCAATGGAGCTTCTGCTGGTGCCATCACCATGTTAATGTGTGGCCTTTTCCAGAATCCAGAAATTTAGAAACAGTATAAGGAAAGAAGTGATGAGAAGTAGGTCGGGCTTTGGAGAGCTAGTCCCAGGGAACAAGCTCCAGTTAGGGCTGTTCTGTCTCCAGGGTGACCCTGCAGCCCCAACACAACTTTGCATGGTCTTAATCTTTTATTTCACTTTATCCTATGTGCTAAATAATCTACCCTTGCTTGACTTAATATGCATTTAAGAAGCATTTTGTTTTAATAATGCAAATGCCTCTGCAAAGATTAAGGAAGTTATCAGTTATGTATATGTTAGTATGAATTAGTTAAATCAAAATACTTCTGTACTAACATCTAACTGAGATCTGCTACGCCGAGGAAATGAGAGTTTTGCTGGGTTGGGGAAACAGGGAGGAGGCAGCTGGTGACTGTGGAGGACACTGGGAACCCTCGTGGCAGGAAGGCACTGGAGTGACCTTAGCACCCAGAAAGGCAGAAGAAAGTTTCCCCTGCTTTTCTTTTGTATCTCAACCCTAACAGGAGCCTTGGACATCAGGGTATGGATGAACCACACTAGGGATTAATGATGCCTCATGGGCAAACCTGGAAAATTAAGTGCCATTCATTACATTGTTGGACGCTACATTCCAGGTTCCAGATTCAGCTTCCCAATCATTTGGAAACCAATCCATTCTTAATTGGGGGCTGTACTTCCTTTGTCTCTTCCACAGGGGAAAACCCTGAACTCAGCCCATAATATGCGTGCAATAAACACCTGTTTAACTGATAGATTAACAGTGTGCAATCTCATCATTAAGTCAAGTGAATATGGTTCCTGAAGAGAGACTGGCAAGACCAACAGGACTAATCTAAAATAAAGGTTTCTCTTGCTATGATATGGTTTGTAAGTTGGAGTGGTTTGCACTTCAAATTATGTATATTTAAACCACTATTACATACAGGACTATATGGTCCTCAGAAAGAGTTTATAAAGATACAAAACATTCCTATTAAAAGGAAAGATATGTCAATTTTGTATGAAATTCCATCAAATAACAGCATTTACAAGAATACACCAAGATAAAATACTCCGTAGAGTTAAGCACAGAAACTGTAAAACGCTTCTCCTGAAAAGAATGCAACTGGGGGTCCCAGGTCTCTGGAGCACAGAGTGAACACCTGTCTTCAGGGATGTGGCCAGCCTTCTGCACCTAGAGGAGGCCAGCTCTGGCCACCTTTACACTGCAGTTGCTTGTTTTAAGTGCTCTGTATGCCAGATTAACGTATTTACATTTTCTGTAGCTGAATAAAGACAAATCAGCAAACTAAGGATAAAGACACTTCATATTCTACTTTTGAAGCCCATTTCACATAAAGTGCTGTGACTTCCCTCATAGGGACCAATTATAAATCAGAAGGAAAATGACATACCCTTCGTGAGCATGACACCAAGATACTGTGCAAACCTGCTTTCTTACAGAAACAAATAGGCGCACACTAGGTCTCATTCTAGCATGTTAAAGAAATACAGCTCATCTGTAATTCCAACGCTTTGGAAGGCTGAGGAGGATCACTTGAGCCTAGGAGTTTGAGACCAGCCTGGGTACACGACTGTGTTCCCAGCTACTTGGGATGCTGAAGCAGGAAGATCACTTGAGCCGAGAAGTTTGAGGCTGCAGTGATGCGTGTTCACACCAGTGCAGTCCAGCCTGGGTGAGAGTGAGACCCTGTCTCAAATCACAAAAACAAAAATAAAAATATCTCTAATGTACTTGGTCCCTCCCCTTCATACTTTAAAAATGTTAAATCTAGCTTATTAGAAAATATTAACCACCTCACTATCAATGATACAGTTTTGCTGAAAAGTAGTGGCATGGAATTCATTTTAAAAAGGGGTAATCAGATCTCAGCAAAATCTAATGTATTGGGGGCTCCTGCCTGGAGGTCACAGAGCTTGACCCACTTGTCCTTATTACATAATGTCTGATCAGAACTGTAAGACATTCTCACTTCCATGAGGTTAAAAAAACAATTCTACACACTCATGTAATGTTACCAGAATTAAAGGATTCAATGACAAAGATCTGCCACTGTTAAAAGCATGAGTTATAGAATCCACAGGACCGAGTGTGCATTCTGGCTAAGAGGCCACGAAAAGTGACTTCGCCTCTTTCTAGGCCCTGCTTCCTCAGCACAAGATGGGGATGGTGACGACGACTACCTTGGGTTGCAGTGAAGAGTAAAAAAGCACAGAAAGCCTTTGGTTTACAGTAGGTGGTAAAAACCTTTAGAGAGTATTATTTATGACGACAGCATCCTAAGAGACCTCACAAATAATCTAGTGTCCTAACTCCCAACAACAACTAGACCACATATCAAGCTCTCTTCCCAAGTGTGATAAGGTCTGGTGAGTTCCCAGAGGCCTTGTTTTGGGATAAGTCGTCAGTAAGGAGCTGCAGTCATTCTCAGGGGACACAAAAAGCACAGGATTCTCCTTACAGTTTTACCACCTGAGAAAGGCTTGAAGAATCCTTCTTTCTCCTGACCAGATGGAAGACAGAATTACCAAAGGAAATACGGTGGCTTCTTCATTCCTCATGAACAGTGAGGTTGCTGGAGTACACAGAAGATATTCCCAAATGTCTCAAATTCCCAGGTAACGCCCCCTCAGCATTATAAACATAGGTGTTTAGCATCTGTTTTCAGAATCGATGAAAATTAACTGTATCTTGAATTAGACATTAAGTTAAAATAATTTTAAGTTAATCTTAGATTAGGAAAATACCAGAGCACTTAGTCTGCAATAATTTCATGATCTATCTACTACCTAAGAAAGGTAAAACCTTGAACATCTCCAGTATTTCTCCCAGGAAGGTAGGTAGATACACCATTTTCCTGTCAGAATTCTTGTTTGATATTACAGGGCTTTTACGGGAAGACACTATCCTCCACTCTACTAAAGCCATATAAGAATCCAACAGACGTTATATAACTCATAGCAATTCAATAATTCCAATTATAAATGTCCCTAAGCTGATCACAAAAATGTATTATGTAATAATTAATACATACAAAAGAACATATGTAACTAATAGGTATATTATGAAGCTTAATAAAAGCAAAACTTGTGAACTCACCCCCAGTGTCAGCACTAGAAAACTAACAAGATTATCATAGCTGGCTGGAAGCGGAGGCTCATGCCTGTAATCCCAGCACTTTGGGAGGCCGAGGCAGGCGGATCACAAGGTCAGGAGTTTAAGACCAGCCTGGCCAATATGGTAAAACCCCGTCTCTACTAAAAATACAACAACAACAACAACAAAAATTAGTCAGGTATGGTGGCAGGCGCCTGTAGTCCAGCTACTGGGGAGGCTGAGGCAGGAGAATTGCTTGAACCCAGGAGGTGCAGGCTGCAGTGAGCTGAGATCACACCACTGCACTGCAGTATGGGCAATAGAGGGAGACTCCATCTCAAAAAAAAAGATCATAGCTACCACTGTGTTCCTTCTTGATCTGAGCCCTGTGCCACATGTTCTTAAGTACTTTCCTGAACTTTTCATTTCTCATTCTCTTGCTTTTCAAAATATTTTCCTTCCAAATATGGATCTTGAAATGTCTCTTTTTCAGTTTGGTTAAACCCTGCAGAAGTCTTTGAGACCTTTATCTCCACGTGGGTCCGAAGTTGGCAGACAGAGTGCAGGAGGGACTAGGCTGAGATGGCTCAGCTGTCACCATGCTTCCCTAACAAGTATTACGTGCTCCACCACCCATCTCCCAAGACAAACTTCTAATGATTCTCTGGTTTCTGCCTATGGAAATCATAAATTTCCCTACATTCTCACTCAATATAGGCATCTGTCTGTATAACTGTTGTCTAAAAGAGGGTAGAGCCTTCTGCCAACCCAGGATGAATCTCTGCACGGTTGTTTCAACGGGAGAACCTGGGGCTGACCATCTCATTGGCAAGGAAGTCTTCCTGCCTGGAGGAGAGGCAGCAACAACCCGGACGCATTCTAGGCAGTTAGCGTGAATCCACTGCAAGTCCTTCCCCAGCTCCTCTTTCTAAACAAGAAAAGAAGCAGAACCTGACTGCCTGGCTGACCATACGATCCAATCAATACATGTGCTACTAATCCCCATAAACTTCCTCCAAGTCCTGTTAAGGATCATGATTTCCTTACTCTTCTTCCAGAAAGCTATGCCTCTGGCAGCATCCCATTCTTGTTGAATAAACTATTAAAAACTGTGAAGGATCTGAAGATGTAGCCTCCTTGCAAGCTGCCACATGCCACAGGCTCACAGATGCTGGCAGAAGACCCAGGACTACTGGGTCAGAAATGAAGGACTTACTCATAGCACAGTAAACAGCAAGAGCATCGGCACGTTTGAGTCAGTCCCTGCCCCAAATTTTCTGGGCTGATGCAGCTGGGCCCAGAGGGATGCCTGCATGTGCAAGTGGCCGCATCACAGAAGAAGCACCTTGAGTTTAAGCAACCAGGAATTAAAAAAAATTTTTTTTGAGACAGAGTCTCCCTCTGTTGCCCAGGCTGGAGTGCAATGGCGCCATCTTGGCTCACTGCAAACTTCGCCTCCCGGATTCAAGCGATTCTCCTGCCTCAGCCTCCTGAGTAGCTGGAATTTGTTTTGTATTTTTACTAGAGACAGAGTTTCGCCATGTTGGCCAGGCTGGTCTTGAACTCCTGACCTCAGGTGATCCGCCCACCGGGGCCTCCCAAAGTGCTGGGATTTCAGGTGTAAACCACAGCGCCCAGCCCAAGATCTTTTTAAATGGTGATTAAGCAAGCCTTTCCATTGCTCCGGAAGGAGACACTATCTCTGTCTCTGAAGGCTGTTCTCTATAAAAACATCCTTCAAAAGATATTCTGGAAAAAAGGGCAGCGAGTGCCTCACTCATAAACCATGTGGAAATGAGAGAGGCTCGTGCAGAATAGGTTCCCATCGTATGTTATACATCAATAAAATATTTATTTAAAAATATTTTATTATATGACTGCTTTAATTTTGTCTTGAACACAGAAACATCAGTCATATTTACAGAGCCTCTTGGAGGAATGTGTGTCTGTGTGCAGCAAAGGAGTCTTTAAAAGATGGGTGTTTATTAGTTGGCACATATGAGGTTGATAGGTTCAGCCATTCAGAAGTTTTGAGGGAATCTTTCTGGCTTTTTTTTTTCTTTTGAGCAGGGACAATACTTTTTCTCTGTAATATGAACTTGAAATTTAATGACTTAAGGACGCTTAAAGAGCTCTTAAAGAAATTTAATTAATGATTGTAAAAGACTTAAAGATCTGCAGTGAGACAGAACTAGAAAAATACTGAAAGTTGTAGCCAGAGTCTGTATGGCCAGCCAGTCTCCTGGCATGAGGTAAGCTCATCGTTACAGTGATGCCCCTACTTTACATTATCCTACAATTTGCACCTTTTCCTCCCAAATCTGCCAGTTTTCCCATGTTACTAATGTACTGACCTCTCCTTTCTATTACCCAGTAATTTATACCTTTTCTTTAAGTCCATCATATTCCCTGCATTACTAACATACTGACCTCCCCTTGATATTATCCTGCAATTTACACCTTTTCCCCCTGACTCCATCAGATTTCCCATGTCACTGCTAATGTACTAACATCGTACAATCCGTGCTGCATTTCTTGCAATTTGTACTTATTTTTCAGAAAAGGTGGGGAAGAGCTGCATTGTTCCTGTGTCTAGGGTTAAAGGACAGAGACTGCTGAGAGTGGGTTCTCCGGATCCCACTGCAGCCCTATGACGGGGCTCCGATTTGGGAAGGCTAGGCAGTGATTACATATGGTGAGATGGACCCTGAACTGATGGCTAAGTAATTGATGAAAAGGAAGATGTAAATTTTATCATCCATCCCTTTAAGAAAGCTTCAGGGGCTCCAGAGCATGACAAAAAGTCTGTAACAGCCTAATTTACATTACCATATTCTTTTCCTTTATGTTCTTATGAAAAAGATGCCTTCTCATATATTAATTCAACAGTTTCTCTTCATTTGTTCTATTGCTATTTGCCATGTTTCCTTCTGGCAGCCTACACTGGGTCTTAAACAATTCACAGTTGATAAGATAAAGGGAGGCTGGGTTAAGAACATTCCAGACCCAGAAAGCCACACATGCAAAGGCACAGAGGTAAGGGTCTAAACCTTTAGAGGAAGCTGAAATACTTCCTCATGGCTGGGGTACAGTGCAAGTAGGAAAGAGTGCCTTGTGCAGGGGTCTGGGTAGGCCTCCACTGACCCGAGGCTTTAAGCAGGGAGAGTACCGTGCTCTTCTTTGAATTCAGAATAACCTCTCTGATGGTAATATGGAAGATATGTCAGAATGCAGATGATACTGGAGGTATAGAAACAAAGTGGGAGAGTAAGCAATAAGCTCATAAGAAAATGAAGGCAGGTAGTATGGGCTGAATTGTGTCCCCCGAAAACTCACACGCTGAAGTCTTAACCGCCCAGCACCTCAGAAGGAGACTGTAATTAGAGATAGGGTTGTTAAAGAGGTGATTACATTTAAGTGAAGTCATGCAGGTGGGCCCTAATCTGACTGTATCCTTATAAGAAGAGACTGGGAGACAGATAGACACACACACACACACACACACACACAGGAAAGAATATGTGAAGACACAGAGAAAAGGTAGCCATCTGCAAGCCAAAGAGAAAGAGCTCAGAAGGGACCAACCCTGTTGCTTTCTCAGATTTCTATCCTCCAGAACTGTAAGAAAATAAATTTCTGTTGTTTAAGCCACTGTATTAGTCTGTTCTCACACTAGGATTAGTATGTCACACATAAAGACGTACCTGAGACTGGGTATTTTATAAAAGAGGTTTAATTGACTCACAGTTCCACATGGCTGGGGAGGTCTCATAATCATGGCAGAAGGTGAAGGAGGAGCAAGGCACATCTTACATGGCAGCAGGCAAGAGAACTTGTGCAGGGGAACTCCCGTTTATAAAATCATCAGATCTCGTGAGACTCATTCACTATCATGAGAGCAGCATGGGAAAAATCCACTCCCATAATTCAATTACCTCCCACTGGGTCACTCCCATGATATGAGAGGATTACAGGAGTTCAATTCAAGATGAGATTTGGGTAGGGACACAGCCAAACCATATCATTCTGCCCCTGGCCCCTCCCAAATCTCATGTCCTTACATTTCAAAACCAAACATGCCTTCCCAACAGTCCCCCAAAGTCTTAACCAATTTCATCGTTAACTCAAAAGTCCACAGTTCAAAGTCTCATCTGAGACAAGGCAAGTCCCTTCAGCCTAGGAGCCTATAAAATCAAAAGCAAGTTAGTTACTTCCTACATATAATGGGGGTACAGGCATTGGATAAATACACTCATTCCAAATGGGAGAAATTGGCCAAAACAAAGGGGCTACAGGCCCCATGCAACTCCTAAATCAGTGGGGCAGTCAAATCTTAAAACTCCAAAATGATCTCCTTTGACTCCATGTCTCACATCCAGGACACGCTGATGCAACAGGTGGGTTCCTACAGCCTTGGGAAGCTTGGCCCTGTGGTTTTGGAGGCTATAGTTCCCCCTCCTGGTGGCTTTCACAGGCTGGCATTGAGTGTTTGTGGCTTTTCCAGGTACATAATCCAAGCTGTTAATGGGTCTACCATTCTGGGGTCTGGAGGATGGTGGCCCTTTTCTCACAGCTCCACTAGTCCCAGTGGAGACTCTGCATGGAGGCTCCAACCCCACATTTCCCTTCTGCATGGCCCTAGCAGAGGTTCTCCGTGAGGGCTCCATCCCTGCAGCACACCTGTGCCTGGACATCCAGGCATTTCCATACATCCTCTGAAATCTAGGCAGAGGTTCCCAAACCTTGATTCTTGACTTCTGTGTACCCACAGGCCCAACACTACATGTAAGCCTCCAATGCTTGGGGCTTACACCCTCTGAAGCAATGGTTTGAGAAGTATATTGGCCCGTTTTAGCCATGGCTGGGATGCAGGGCACCAAATCCTGAGACTGCACAAAGAAGCAAGATCCTGGGCCCAGCCCACAAAACCATTTTTTCCTCCTGGGCCTCTGGGCCTCTATGGGAGGGGCTGGCATAAAGGTCTCTGACATGCCGGAAAACATTTTCCCCATTGTCTTGGTGATTAACATTTGGCTCCTAGTTATTTATGCAAATTTCTGCAACCAGCATGCATTTCTCCCCAGAAAATGGGTTTTTCTTTTCTATTGCATTGTCAGGCTGCAAATTTCCAAATTTTTAAGCTCTGCTTCCCTTTTAAATATAAGTTCCAATTCCAAACCGTATCTTTGTGAATGAATAAAACGGAATGCTTTTAAAAGTACTCAAGTCACCTCCTGAATGCTTTGCTGCTTAGAAATTTCTTCCACCAGATACCCTAAATCATCTCTCTCAAGTTAAAAGTTCCACACATCTCTGGGACAGGGGCAAAATGCCACCAGTCAGTGTAGCACACGTGTAGCCCTGGACATCTAAGGGCATCACAGACCTGTTATTGCTGAATCTCAGGTGGCTGAATGCCACTTGTCCCTCTAAGAAGTTGGGGGATGTTGACTGCTTGGGGGTCATGTAACTAGTTAGCATGCCAGAGTCTCATTCATTATCAGAATTAAACAGACAAATTACTCCACCAACTAAGAACTGCCATGCAGGGGAACTGCCCTTTTATAAAGACCATTGGATCTCATGAGACTTATTCACTATCACGAGAATAGCACTGGAAAAATCTGCCCCCATGATTCAGTTACCTCTCACCGGGTCCCTCCCATGACACATGTGGATTATGGACCTACAATTCAAGATGAGATTTGGGTGGGGACACAGCTAAACCATATAGCCACACAGTTGAGGTACTTTGTTTCAGCCAACTAAGATAGCATTAGTCAAGAATGTTGAGGTGGAAAAAAACGGAGGCAGGTCTGGGTTGTAGATGAGACAGAATTTGGTGACCAGTTGGTTACAAGTGGTCAAGAAAAGAGGTTGACTTAGAGGTTCCTGATATGGGTAACTGGGTAAACGGTGACATCATGAACCAAGAAAAGTTACACAAAAAAGAAGGATCAGCAGGTTAAAGGTAATATAATCTGTTTAGAATATGTGGAGTTTGAGGGGTCAGTGGGGATACCCAGAGAAAGAGGTTCAGTAGGAGTTGAAGATGGGGATGAGACACTGAGAAAACCAGGCTGAGCTAAGGGAATGGAACTGGGAGCCCTCCATGTGGGAGTGGAGCCTGTGAGTGAAATCTCCCAGAGAAAGTATACTGGTAAGGAAGAGAAAATTGGAAAGGGCATGCAGGCAGAGTGCCATTCACCAAGGGAAAGTGGAAGGATTGGCTGTTAAAGGTCGGACCCAACCCAGGAGACAGCAGTGTCAGATGCCATTGGAAAAGGGCATCTCAAGGAGGTCATTAGTTTGAATGTTGAAAAGGGTTCAAAGACTGAAGGGTGAAGGTTACATCTGGCAACAGGGAGATTGTTGGTGAGCACAGCAAAATTATTTCAGTGGAGCTGGTAGAAGTGACAGCCACACTGTACTGAGTTCAGAAGTAGAGACTATGGGGAAATGAAAACAACAAGTAGACTACTTTTCCCAGAAGCTTGGCTGAGATACAGCTAGAGAGAAGGCAGGGCCCAGAATGGGTTCTATTACTAGCATCTGTGGTGGTGGTGGTCGAGGAGCAGGGAGAAAAAGAGGAGGAGACGATGGTTCCATTAAACAGATAAGGCTGTATTTAGGTCATATCCTAAGGTCAGAAGGTGCTGGGCCTCTTGGACATGCTATCTCTAAGACAGGGTCAAACATCATCATTACAATGAGTTATTCCTACTCCCATTTGGGTAGCTGATTAGGACTGGGGCAATTTCTATTCAAAATATGCACATGATTATGTATGTGAGATGTGTTTTTAAAAAAGTAAAAAACAAAACAACATGCGCATGGGTTCAGATAGTCCACTTGTAGAGAATTCTTGATAGGCTTCTGTGCAATGTAAGGCAGATTACATTCGTTTGACATTATGAAAGGTTAAGTTGGGGGTCACGGGAAAAAAAGAGGGGGGATAGTAAATCAAGGAAGAGGTGAAGAGAAACTTTACCTCTTGGCAGCCCTGTCTGTCACAGCTAAAGTTAAGTGAATTCCAATCCCCGTTTATGCATCTACTTTCCCACCAGACTGCAAGTTCCTTGCCTGCAGGACATGTCTTGTTCAGTGTTGTAACCTAGAGCACCTGCGCCATGCCAGGCACCGGGTAGAAGTCCAGCCAACACTGAATGGGGAAGCTCTACAATGGCTGTAGAACCAGGTCTTCATGAACTGATGCCTACATCCTGCTTACAAGGCAAGAATGAGCCCACGGACTATCCACAGTTGATGTCTACATCCTCTCGTAAGGCTAGGATAGGTCAGAGAGGGATGTTTGACTGAGATAGTCAGAGTACTATCTACTCTGAGAGTAGATGACCAAAAATATTATTATTATTATCATTATTATTATTTTTTGAGACAGAGTCTTGATCTGTCGCCCAGGCTGGAATGCAGTGGCGCAATCTCGGCTCACTGCAACCTCTGCCTCCCAGGTTCAAGTGATTCTCCTACCTCAGCCTCCTGAGTAGCTGGGATTATAGGCACGTGCCACCACACCTGGCTAAATTTTGTATTTTTAGTAGAGACGGGGTTTCACCATGTTGGTCAGGCTGGTCTTGAACTCCTGACTTTGTGATCCACCTGCCTTGGCCTCCCAAAGTGCTGGGATTACAGGCATGAACCACCGCATCCGGCCAACCAAAAGTATTTTTGAGTGAAGTCAAGGTTACATGCAGTGAAATCGGGTAATGGGGCCAAGAAGAGATTCTAAAAAGACAGAATACACTGGATAGGATTAGTATTGGGTATAAGAAATCTAAAGAGAATTCAGAACAAAGTAGCCAAGGTGCACATGATCTTATTTCATTGCTTCTCTAACACCATTTTCCACAATTTAAAATTTATAAAATTGCAAAGCATCTTGCAATTGTTGGTATCTTAGCAGTGTGTCACAGTTTAACAGGCAGAACTTTTTCTGCCTTTACCACTTTTTTTCCGTCATTAGTGGTACATAATATGATGGTGCCCCTAGAATCAATGGTGTCTCAGATTTACTAAAATATGGTATTTTACTCCATGAAAGGGTTTGGCAGTTGTTTGGATCTACTGTTTTAATTAAAAGCATTCAGCTTTAGCAATGGGTAAATCCTAAATACAAATCGGAGTATCTCAAAAGGCACCCCTTTATATATTAAGACATTGGATAACTACTCTGAGAGGCACTGCATACTTCAATTTACCATTCTCAACCTCAAAACACTGAGCAGTAAGAACTCTGATTGGCAGAAGCACTGTGAAGCTTTATCATGAGTAATGATATGTAAGTACCAAAACTCAATAATAAAAGCTTGATTATTTCCACTTCTGCTCAATTGTTTTCACGTTTGTTATTAAATCTGTACCTTCTTTCCAACGCTACAGAACGCTGGTCATTTTCTCAAATGGATGGGGAAAAAACAAGGCTTGAGATTCTATGATTTCAAAAGACAGATGACTAGGAGAAAAATTCTAGCTTACAGATGGGACATACTAAAAGATGATCTGAGCAATGTTTTGTGACAGCAATCCTTTCATTAGATGACCCCTGTGGTAGTTGTGGTATGTGGGGTTTGTATTGCTTTCCGTTTTTACAAGGTCAAATCTAAAGCCAAATAATGGAAATGCATTCTATTTTAACTGCCAGGTATGGGATGAATTAATTTACTTGCTTATTTTTAAATGCGTCTACTGGCCTTTAGAAGCTATTATTTATATAAAGGTACTTCTGAACTTTACAAACAGGTCAGATGCTACCCACTATTTAAATATTTACAACAAAGTATTAGAGTTGTATAAAGCAACAATCCATATCCAAAACAAGAAAATAAAAGATGAAAATCATCTCCAAATGCCCTTCTAAATCACATTTAAATCATTTTTATAGATTTATCATACTGTATTAAAATATATTTTCTCAAAATATTAAATTATATGAATGTCTAAATATATCTTCACAGCTTTATATATAAAGAATATGGAGTACATTTTACATAGCAATCAATATCTCTACTTTGGGCAGTTATTTTAATGATTATTATAATTCAGTATCTAACTTTTTTAAAAAACTGACTTAAGAGACAATAACAAATGTGGGTCATTTATCTCAAACTTCTTTGAGGTCTAAATTCACTTTCTTTCTTGGCTCTTCTCATTTTCATCTTGTATCTGATTGCTTTACAAGACACATGTCTCTTTCTTCTTTTCCATAGTTCCTTTTTCATTCTTTTTTAAAATTGCTTGTTGCTAAGCAATGTGCATAACATTAGGCTATACATTTCATTATCTTAAAACATTGTCTACTTGGTATTCTTTTCTTCTATGACTTTACCTTGTTTGAATTAACCCAAAATGTACTTTCTGCCCTTTTGACCTTTCTTTTGCCAAGACATGATCCCCCCACTCCCTGTCCTCTGATCATTACTAAACAGCTATTGTATTCAATATTTAGCCCAATTTCTTCTGTTCTCCACTGTTTTTGTTAAGCTCTGGTGGACAAACTCTTACATCATATGACTATTTGTCTTTTTAGTGTACTCGATCCTACTTCCTTCTTTTGTATTTAAAGACATGAGAAAGACACCTTTTATGAAATTTAGGTCATTTCGTATTATTTTCCTTTTATCACTTTTGCTATTCCAGATGTTCATTCCTTTCAGTATCATAGCAGGTGTTATTGTTCTCTTTCTGACACTTCTTTATGTTAGTGATAATAGTAACTATGCTATAATCCTATAAAACCACATTTCTTATTCAATTTAAATTTGTTCTATTTTTCAATGAGTTACAATGCATTTAATTCATCTGGCTATGGTAACCTACACAAAAAAACATAAACATGCCACCCGCCCCCCCCCCCAAAAAAAGAAGGAACAAAAAAAACCCTCAAATATTTAAATTACCTACAAACATATACCATAATTTTCTTTTACATATGTCTGAATAAGTATTTTTGAAGAAGACTAAGAGCACACTTTACTTTTGCCAAACCAAGTTAATTTGTAGGCTAATTTGCACTGCTGGGCTCATATAGACTCTTCTTCCTGTTACTTTTCATGGAGACAATAATTTTTTAAGGAGGGTGTAGAAGGGTTTATGATTCAAGATTACCCAATATTCAGCTTGACTCACTCTGAGTATCACCTTATAAACCTGCATTTTCTGATTATAAAAAGAGAAGTGATGCTTCTTCCCCTATTACAACACAGGGATGTTACAGAAAACTTTTAGCAAAATTCATTGTGTATAAACTCTCCAGAACAAACCTGCTCTATCAGAAAAGCCAAACATATGTATGGGTACACATGTTAGCATTACTATATGCTCTTTTAAGATTTGGCCTATTAATAGTTTTTCAGTTTCCATTTATTCTAAATGTTGTGAGTATACCTTTCTTAGTATTTACTGTATGACTCTGCTATGTTCTGAACATTTGTGTCTCCCTAAAATTCATATGTTGAAACCTAATCACCAATGTGATGGTATTAGGAGGTGGGGCCTTCATAAGAGTAAGTCATGGGGAAGAGCCTTCGTGAATGGGACTGGTGACCAAGAGGCCCCAGAGCACTCCCTTGCTCCTTTCCACCATGTAAGACACCATTCTACGAACCAGGGAACAGGCCCTAACCAGACATTGAATTTGCCAGTGCCCTGATCTTGGACTTCCCAGCCTCCAGAAGTGTGAGAAATAAAACTCTTGTTGTTTATAAGCTACCCAGTCTATGAAGTTTTATTATAGCAGCTCAAACAGACTAAGACGAACTGCATTCTCCCGAATACTGGACTGCATAGGCAGATGAAGATGCTCAAGTTATTACATTAAAAGAGTCTTAAGAATATTTCAAATTGATCCTTCACTTCACTAAACTGAGATCCTTCACTTCCGTTTTTCTTTTCTTTTGAAGGTGGTTTACAATTAGTTGAAAAATAATGAAATCTAAATAAAATGGAAAAAATAATTACTAATTACTTCACAGAAAAAAAAAAGATAAAAACACACCAGCTGTGTCAGTCTATAAACTCTATGACTTCTTGAGAGGTAGTTAGTGTAGCTGTTAAGAGAAGGCTTTGGGGTTAGTCTGCTTGGTACTTATCTATCTTATTTCACTAATATGAAACGAATATTACTTGTGGGACAGTATAGCATAGTGGTTAAAAATACAAGCTCTGGAGTCAGACCACCTGGGTTTGAATTCTTACGTAACCACTTAACACAGATGCCTACACGCACATGGAAAGTTACTGTGCTTCTGCATCTCATCTTCCCCATCTATAAAATGGGGAAAGGACAGAAGTCAGAACCATGGTCCATCAGGTCCACTGATGGGTGGTACCACAGAAATCACAAACATACATGTCACTGTCTCCTGTGGTCTCCACAGGTGCCTAAGGTGACTGTCCCAACTACTCTGCATTCTTATTACCCTATTTATTTATTCTGCATTTAGAACAATTGGTGATTATATGGTTATCACTGGTTTAGTTTACTTGTTACTGTTTTGCCATTTAATGTTACAGAACAAAACTGTCTACTTCACACCATATCCCCACTGCCTAGCTCAGTGTAAGCAAGTAACAGGTGCCTCAATAAATCCTTGTTAAAAGAAGAAGTGAAAGGCTGAATAACTGAGCTCTTCATCAACCCCAGTATTTAGAGATATACAAAAATCTCAGTTTCTTCACAATCCACTCTCTACCCATCAATAAAAAGTTTTATCTAAACTATTTTCAGAGCTACTTATATTTTTGGTCTACTTTATGACTTGGAACATATATATATATATATATCTGTTTTTTCTTTGTCACCCAGGCTGGAGTGCAGTGGCACGATCTTGGCTCACTGCAAACTCTGACTCCCAGGTTCAAGCAATTCTCCTGCCTCAGCCTCCCGAGTAGGTGGGATTACAGATATGCACCAAGATGCCAGGCTAATTTTTGTATTTTTAGTAGAGGCGGGGTTTCACCATGCTGGCCAGGTTGGTCTCAAACTCCTGACCTCAGGTGATGTCCCCACCTCGGCCTCCCAAAGTGCTGGGATTACAGGCATGAGCCACTGCGCCTGGTCCGGAACTAAAGTATTTTTTAATTCTACTACCAACTGTATAAAATCTGTTCTAAATTTTACTTGTCTTAAATTTTCCCTCATTAAAGGTATGAAGTTGAATATGTGCACGCACTTGAACAAAGATAATTTCAAACCTCGGTCTACAACCAAGATCAGTAGCATTACACACAGGAGCATGGACGCCTAGGGTTACACAAGCATGGGAGTATTACTATAATCAATTACCAGAACTTCGACTTCTATTTATAATACTTACAAAAACTAGCTTGCTCAAGAGCACCTGTGTGGAGCGATCTGGTTTTCTAATCCCACTTCCCCTTTCAAGCACCTTTTTTCTACTTTACAAAAGAAAGGCACATTTCTGATCTAACATGCATTGCCTGAGTGCTGAAAAACTTCCTGGGTGCCAAGAGGGACAAATAAAATACTGGTATCTACGAAGCCTTTATTCAATGCATTATAAAGTCTTCATTGAGAGGTTCAAATACTACCTTGTCTTATTATTTGTTTCTGTTAAGGGTGAAGCACAATGGGAAATGTATGTGGGGCATATGTTGAGATGGTCTAAATTCAAATATGTTATAGAATACTGATCATTTTGATATAGTGACTTTGACTCTTTCCCCACCACTGACAAAGAATGCACTGCCCTGGGAGAAAGCCCCATGAAAGGAAGCCAAAGAGATCATCTGTGAGAAACCATCTGTGATGTTTCATTTCATCTGGGTGAAAAACCTACAGCAAGTTTCCATGACTTCTCTCACTCTCTCTTTTTCTCTCTCTATCCATTCACTCATCTACTCACCTGAAAGTAAGGTTGTTTAAGATTTATGTAAGCAATGGTGGGAAACACCAATTTCCGACAGAGTGTACCTTCTTTGAATTTTCACCGTTCTTAGGAACAAGAAAAGCCTGAGTGAATGTTCGACCCACCTCTCAGTCTGTGGCTCAGATACATATAATACACAATTTAAAGAAGGCAGAGGTAAAAAGTCCTACAGCTACCGCTGTGGTTTGGATGCTTGTCCTCTCAAACCTCAGGCTGAAATTTGATCCCAGTGTTAAAGGTGAGGCCTAGCGGGAGGTGTTTGGGTCCTGGGGGTGGAACCCTCATGAACAGATGAATGTTCTCTCTTGGGGGTGACTGAGTTGTTTCTCTATTAGTTCCCACCAGAGCTGGTCATTAAGAAGAGTCTGGCACCTCCCGACTCTTTCTTTTGCTTCCTCTCTTGACATGTGATCTCTGCACATGCCGGTTCCTTGTGCCTTCCACCACGAGTGGAAGAAGTCTGAGGCCTTACCAGATGCAAAACACCCAATCTTGAACTTTCCAGCCATCAAAATTTTTAGCCAAATAACCTTTTACATGATAAATTATCCAGCTTCAGGTATTCCTTTAAAGCAACACAAATTGACTAAGATAGTCAGCTTAACATAATATTCTAGTACATCTTAGAAGAAAAGAAACTAGGCCGGGCGCGGTGGCTCAAGCCTGTAATCCCAGCACTTTGGGAGGCCGAGACAGGCAGATCACGAGGTCAGGAGATCGAGGCCATCCTGGCTAACACAGTGAAACCCCGTCTCTACTAAAAAAAATACAAAAAACTAGCCGGGCGAGGTGGCGGGCGCCTGTAGTCCCAGCTACTCGGGAGGCTGAGGCAGGAGAATGGCGTAAACCCGGGAGGCGGAGCTTGCAGTGAGCTGAGATCCGGCCACTGTACTCCAGCCCGGGCGACAGAGCGAGACTCCGTCTCAAAAAAAAAAAAAAAAAAAAGAAAGAAGAAGAAAAGAAACTGATATTAGAGGAATGTTTTGTAGTTTCTTGAATATTTGTTCAGACTCACAAAAGAAACACTGCCATTAAACTTTGTCAAAAGGTGACTGAATACATAAATATGGTCATCCCTTGGTATCCATGAAGGACTGGTTCCAGGACCTCCCATGAATACTGAAATGCATAGATGCTTAAGTCTTTACTATATAATACTGTAGTATTTGTATATAACCTAAGCACATCCTCTTGTATACTGAATCATCTCTAGACTATTCATAACGCCTAATACATTGTAAATGGCATGTAAACAGTTGTTATACCATATTGTTTAGGAAATAATGACAAAGAAAAAAAGTCTGTATATGTTCAGTGTAGATGCAACTTAAAAAAAATATTTTCTGTCCTCAGTAGGTTGAATCCACAGATATGGAACTTGCTGATATGGAGGGCCAAATGTACATTTACTTTTTATTTGGACACAAATGCCAAGTCACCCGTCACTTCTAAACCACTCTCCTCTGTTCATTTAATTATTCTTCCCAAGTACCTGTTAGACATAGACAAATCGAACAGCATTGTGGAATCTACTACAAATAATGTCCATATAGTCAGGTACAGTGGCTTGCATCTGCAATCCAGCTACTCAGGAGACAGAGATGGGAGACTGTTTGAGGCCAGGAGTTCAAGACCAGCCTGGGACCTCATCTCTTAAAAAGTTTCAAAAAATTAACTGGGCATAGTAGCACACGCCCATAGTCCCAGCTACTCCAGAGGCTGAGGTGGGAAGATTGCTTGAGCCTAGGAGTTTGAGGCTATAGTGAGCCATGATTTCACCACTGCACTCCAACCTGGGCAACAGAGGGAGACTCTGTTTCTGAAAAATAAGAAAACAATAATTTTTAAATGCCCCTAACAAAAAAAATTATACAATTGTATGTCCTCTAAGCCTCACATTTACTAATGGTACAATAGTTCTATTTTTACTATTAGTCTACTGCATATCATCATCACATTAACAGGGTAAAGGAGAAAAATATGATCATGGCAACATGAGAAGAAAAAGCATTTAATAAAAGTCAGTATCTATTCATGATAAAATTTCTTAGCAATGCAGGAGCTCCCTTAATCTAATAAAGGTTATTTATCCCCTAAAAACGTAACAAAACACAAAAACCTATTGCATATTCCATAGTTAACGTGAAATACTAAAGTTTTCCCCTCCCCCCACAAAGATGGGGAAGAAACAGGATACCTGCACGTATAACTTTTATTTATGACTATGTGGGAGACCCTAGCTGATGTAGTAAGAGAAGAAAAAGAAATCGATGACATAAGAATTGGAAAAGAAGAAATAAAACTACTATTATTTGAAGATGACATGATTGCATGCCAATAAAATATAAAACATATACTATTACAATTACTAAGACAAAGTATTAGAATTAATAAGTTAACTTAGTATTATGTACTGAATGTGTGTGCCCACTCCTGGCTCTCAATTCTGCGTCGAATCCCTCAACCACAATGTGACAGTATTTGGAGGTGGTGTCTTTGGGAAGTAATTAGGTCATGAGAATGGGACCATCATAAGGGATTAGTGCCCTTATAAGAAGAGCAAGAGATCCTCTAGTCCATGCACCTGTCCAGGAAAGGACCCAGAAGCACACAGCCAGGAAGGCAGCCATCTGCAAGCCAGGAGGAGCCTCCTCACCAGAACCGGACCATGCTGGCACCTGACCGCAGACTTCCCAGTCTTAAGAACTGTGAGAAAATAAATTTCTGTTGTTTAAGCTGTCCAGTCTATGGTATTCTGTTATAACAGACGGACTAGACTAAGACATTCAGTCATGCTGCTGGTGTAAGACCAGCATATAAAAATCAATTGTATATCTAAATAAGTAGAAAATAAAATTTAAAAATTTATATAACTACATAAAAACCAAATATCTCAGAATCATCTAACAAAACGTGTAAAACTTTTACATTAAAACTACAAAACAGCAAGAAAAGTTAAAGAAGACCTTTAAAAACAAAAGGATATACTTTTGTTTTTATGGGCACTGGAAGACTTAAACATTTTGGCATTGTCAATTCTCCCCAAATCGATCTAATCTAAAGATTCAATATAAATTCAATTAAAAATCCAGCCAGCGGGCATGATGGCTTACCATGCCTGTAATCCCAGCACTTTGAGAGGCTAAGGCAGGTGGATCATGAGATCAGGAGATCAAGACAATCCTGGCTAACACGGTGAAA